>NC_142819.1:4950099-5250099 GCF_057945365.1 Rhopilema esculentum | reverse complement strand
ATCTAATTACAGTTGTAAACTTAATTGGTTGGTGTTTAAAAAGAAAATTTTCGCACAAAACATGCTGGGACTTCACTTCACTTCAATTCACTGGGTCAAAATCAGTTAGTTATTTTCATGGGAGAGAAGCGACAACAAAACAAATATGTTATGTGCCGTCCCAATACCTTAACAGACACACAAATCCTGATCTGATGAAAATTTTACAAGGAACTCAGCAGATGTAGCATTTAACTAGAGAGGAGCAGCGACATTTCGTGATTAGGCTAAGTGTCCGTCCACGAACTTAAAGGCTTTTATAAAAAATAACAGATTAAATCAGCACGTGCTCGTGACCAGCAGATGCTGGATCAACAAATCTTACGAAACGATGTACTTCATCTTAAGTAGATAATCACTCCTTAACCTAATTTGAGATAATCTTGTTTCATGATTTGTGAAAATCAGGTAATGAATCCAGAATCTTCCCCTTAAGGTCTTAAGTTTTTATTGTAAGGAAAAGCAGATGATCCTGTGTCAGGACTTTGTTTCATGAGGTCACAATGAACTTTTGCTGAATTACAAGATATTGGTCATATGCTTTTATACACCTTCTTTTTAGGCCCTGTTCACATTGCTCTGGATTCCAATGAAAACGGATAAAAAGTATCCGTTTTCACCTTGTGTTAACACTGCTCCGCTGCGAAAACGGAGACTTTTGAAAACGCACTTTGAAAACGGAGACCTTCGAAAACGCACTTTGAAAACGGAGACTTTCGAAAACGCAAAACGCAGTTTGAAAACCGAAAACGGACACTTTTGAAAACGATAACAACAACAACAACAACACAGTAAGATGCTTAGACCGCGCCAATTTGAACAACTTTTCTTAACATAACTGATTCACTCGAAGTTAGCACACTACTTGGTGGAACATTATTGGCAGTGAGTTGTTTGAAAAATTTTATTAGCTAGTAGTCGCAAGGTCTGTAAACCAGTTCGTGGCGTTTTCCTTGCATTGCCACTCCATGCCACCCCTTGGCTACGGGCCTGAGCCCTTTTTAACAAGCCAGTATATGTTTGTAGCAAATATGAAACACCGCAATACGCCGAGAATAAACAACAATAAAAACACGTAAATCAGTAAAGGCTAATATTTCGCCCCGGCATACGGGGCTTCATCGACTTTTCGCCGCAAGAACTCCTTGGAGCCCGTAGAGCAGCCTGCTACAGTGGCCTTTTCTTCATTCACACGGTATATGTTTGGTTGGGCAAGTTACTTACTTGGCAATGTGAATTAACCCTCGCTATTGATATGAATGAGCAACTACTATTAGCCTTTAACCCTAACCCTAACTACTATTAGCCTTTATAGAGTCGGTGAATAATTTGAATGATCTCATTTACCCAACAATATGATTTATTTAAAACAATACAATGTACAGGGTGAGGACACGGGTGTGGTCTTAGAAGAGGCTTCTAGCCCCCTTTCTGGCTCTTTAGCAAGGTACCCCAGGTCTTAGGTGATTCTTATCCTAATCTTAGATGATTATAACTTATGATTGCCTGATTGACCTGGACAGCTTTGCATTCATGTCCCTTTTTGACCTAGACAGCTTTGCAGCATGTTTTTTGCCTCAATAAAGCGGAGAGCTAGAAAATTCAACCAACGTAGACTTAGCCGTAGAAAACTGCTTTTAACCGGCACGGAATCCAAATTTCTGTTGCATTTCCGCTGCCAACAGATTGACCTGAAGTTCGGCCAGTACCCCGTAGTATTAAAAACCACCTTCAAGTACTTTGACCCAGGGATCTCAGAAGTTGTACTGTAAAAACTTCCATTGACGAAAATTGACTTGACAGAAATTGAAGTCATGATTTAAAGGTAATCTGTCATGACGTTGATTGATTATAAGAACAAAGGGATTTTTTATTGTTTACAGTCCCCCTTTAATTTATCGCATTGTAAAAAATATGGCGGAGCGCTGGAATCGTGTTTAGGCTATTGTTCCAGCTATTGTACTCGTATACCAATCCATAACGAGACAGATTGCCTTTAAATAATGCATGCTAGCATGTGTGGAAAGTTTGGAAGAAAGAAGAGAACATTTTTGTACTAGTAAAGAAATGTCATCTTCGTTAACGAGTAATGAACTTAATTGTTGTTGGGAGAACCGTGGGGGTCACAATGAATTCACAGCTTAGAAAATTTACCGATTTGAGATAATCCCCTGCGCATTTTCTTTTTTCTTTGTTAAAGTATGGGTTTCAGAAATTTCAAAGGGCAGTCATTGAGATTTTCAGGGGCAAATCCCCGAACCCCATCCATATCGGTTTTATAAACCATGTAACCGTGTCGTTCGTTCGGATCCACCAAGCCCGTTGATTATGCCACTGTTGGATCTGTTTCGATTTGACAACTTCTGGGGAAACAAAATAAACTGACCCACTTTACAACGGCTGTGAAAGTGCAGCATACCAGCAAGACATCGGGTCTCAATTCAGGTGGGCAATGCATACATACAATCAATCAGCTCACCAATGTGCACTAGAAGAGGACTTCCATTTACTTTATCAAAAGCACGATGGGTCACCGTTATTGCATAAATACGGTCTAATTTTGATGAGCATTACTTATTTATGCAACGCTGCGCTTATTCAGAGAGGAGTAGCAAATAGTGGCTGTTTTTGACAGCGAAAAGTAAACACGTTCCTCTACCAGCAAAGTTTAATTTACCTGTCTTTTTTAATTTACCGATTAGAATTCAGCACTGAGCATTCCCGCGACCATACATCGACATTCAGAAATTAAAGAGGCTTTGTATCCATGTCCATTATTTTTGTCGTCAGGGAACATGATAGTTATGGGAGGCAGAGAGAGTATAAAAACGTGCATACTTGGAAGTGATAACATTTTAAATGAGTATTCAACTTAGGAATCCCATCCTGCTAAAATGTCAGGGCCCGTGCCACCGTGGTCATGGCCTCCCCCCCTTAACTTTTTTGCGAAGCAAGTAGTTTTAAAGCTGTAGTAAAAGGGGAAAGAAGCCTTAGCGCCCCAGTTTTAAATTCGTGACATGGGCCCTGAATGTTCATAGAAAACTTGAGGCTCTACAGTGCTTACAGCTAACAGAATCTAGAAATTTCTGTGTTAATTATAAATGATGCTATTGCAGCGTCAAAATCAAAGTGATACGTCTTTAGCCAAACAGAAACAAAAGTTACTCTCAAAGAGCACTTCATCCTAAATTTCTTCGGTCTCAAAATTTCACAGTCACCTATTTTTTATACATTTTTTTCTTAAATGGTCCGATTTGTATCACTTGGTACAAAGAATTATTTTTCATAGTTTACTTACAATACACTCATTTTTTTTATAAGAAACGTGCTATAAGAAACGAATACTGGACAGTCGAAAAAAATTAACAAACTTTAGTACTCGAAGCAAAAAAATTAAGAAACTATTAAATCGTTATAAAACTGAGAACAACGAAAATTTGTAAAATCCAAGATCCTTTGTTTCTAATAAAAAAAGAGTGTTATTAAGAGTAGCGTCGTCATTTTTTTGAACAGCTTTGGAAAGCACCTGAACTCAGAGGTTAAGTTTTGACGCCGATAGCAGCAGGATTCTAGCAAAAGAATTGAATCCTGTAATGCATCTACACTCATTTTTTATATAAGAAACAAAGGTCGACGTTGAGTACTCCAGTTTTTTAATGTTTTGGAATTTCAATACTCATTGTTTCTTAAGAGTTTCTTAATCATGATGTCATGAGTGATGTTATGAAATTTTTTTGACCTTTTTTACCACGTCAAGAGATTCGCTTCCGTTCCGATGCTGTATTTAGATGTGGGAAGTATATTTTTATTCCTTGTGTCTTAAGTTCTAGGCCAACAGGGCAATAATGTTCTTGAATTTTACAGAATTTCGTTGTTCTCAGTTTTATCACGATTTAATAGTTTCTTACTTCTTTTGCTTCGAGTACTGATGTTTTTTAAATTTTTCTGACTGTCCAGTGCTCGTTTCTTATAGCCAGTTCCTTATAAAAAACGAGTGGGTATTATACAATGTGTTAACAGTAAAAAGCTCATCGACTTCACTCATAGTAAGTGATTTCTGATAAAAAGTTACGAATATTTACCAATATAACCAATACTTACAAATTCCAGCATCGGCAACATCGTGGTTATCTGAAATTCAACACAACACAATATTTTCCAATGCAGGCGTCAAACTTCCCCATTGCCCTCTGCCATACACACACACGCAATAGGTAGGGTTCTCGGGTAAGGTCGCGCATTAGGTCCTTAGTGTCACCGTAGAATAGAGCGTTGAAAAGAAATCTAATTAAACAGCGATTTAACGTGCTTTATCTTGCAGCTGTCCGACGATTTTTTATTTGAAATAAAATGACATCGAAAACAACGTACTATGCTCTAGGATTAGCCCATCAAATGTTTGCAAGAGTTCAAAGCTGGTGGGATATGTTTCTGATATCTAAGCATGGGGAATAAGAGTAGTAGATACCATTTATTAGACATTACAAAAATTACCTTTCAAGGTCGAATTTACACCGACAGTATACATTCTTTTTTTATAAGAACAATTTTATAAGAACACGAGCCTCAAAATTGGTCAAAAGTTAGAAAACAAATTAAGAACAATCTGAGACTGAGCTTCTGCAAACTGCAATTTTGAACAACGATTTTCTCAAAGGATTTTTAGCGATGTGTGGGTGCTTTTTCGGTGAATATTCAAATTTGTCAGCAAATTACGGCTGTCTCACGCGCTTTGTTGGCAAATGAGGCCTATACACCACCCTAGAGCGAAAAAGCTAGCACTCGCACTGCTTACACTCTATTAGATTAAGAACAAATTAAGAACAATCCAGCCTCAGATTTTCGAAAAAAATTAAGAACAGTCAGCCTGAACTTATATTTACTGGTTCTTATAAAAAAGAGTGTAGCTCTTACAAGTGATTCGTAGTGGCTGGCTTATCTTCGTGAAATGTAATGAGATAAAACAACAGGATTTTCGAGTTGACTGAGCATCGTTAATCTTAAGACAAATCCGTTTTTATTCTAATTCCAGTTCAAGATTTGATTAAAGGCGTGCATAATAAGAAAAATACAATCAACTGAAAAGTCCAGATGGATATTTGAAGCACTAAAAGAGATCTTTCTTGCAAACGAACCTGAATGTTTGCAGCGACCTTCTTGGCCTGGTGAATCTAAAATGGATTTTCTAATCACAATTCCAAGACGATAAAATATTTGCTCGTCGCACGTTTCTACAAAGAGACTTCTATATAAACAAGAACATTTATGCTCAAATAAACACACAACAGACAATCTTACCTCATTGATTGTTAACACCTAATCTCCGCATAGATTGCACTTAACAAAGTATAAACCATATCAACTGACTGTTTCCAACGTCGAGACTTTCAAGAATACTCAGTAAACCACGGTACAGGGCCTTTCAATAATAAAATGCATCAAGCCTTCAATTTTATCTTCCCTAAGTGTGATCACCATAAATATGCATTGACAGTACACAGGTATGTATGTGGTTTTGCTTTGAGCCATTATATTACCGGTGCTCTATTTCCCTGCACAGCATAGGCCTATTTCAGTTGAGCATTAATAATTAAGAAGTTGAAAAGACAAATAAGTTTTGCTTGCTCGTGTCAGCGTTGCTACCCGCCTCTTTTGAAATCTCCATGTAAACAACAGGAGCAGCCTCCTAATCGTTAGCTATCAAATCTCGTATCTAACCGACCTTGGGTCAATCAATAACTTGTTCCCTACGAAGAAAATTTAGGTAACTTTTTGTGATATTGTATTTTTATGATGTTAGTAATATTTACATGTAGAAAAGACACTTGTTGGCCTAAAGAGTCTTTTGATAATTTATTTTCATTTCAAATTTGATTTACCGAACCTGTTGCTGCAAATTGAAGCTTTTAGTGGCGGTTTACACTGATGACAGTTAATAATAAACGTGTTCAGCAGAACCCACTTGGTTCGAAAATAACAATTTCCACGCTGGTTTTGTGTCAATGCCATCCCGTATTTAATTGAGATAGATTTTTATTCATGAATAATATTTATAAACATGTCACTTTACCCTTTTAAGAAAGTCGGTCAGATGGCCCAAAATGCCAAAAAAATTCCAGCTAGAGCAATTTTTATTTTATTTTTCTGTCATTTGAAAAGACACAATAATTACTTATTAAAAACACCTGTTCTAGATGACAAAATAAATGGATTTTAAGAAAATGATAGATATAGTTTTCAAAGTTCTATAATTAATTATAGATCAAAGCTAGGAGAATAATTCAAGGACAAAACCAAAACAAAGTAAATATTACAAGACTATTATCTTTCTCTTTTTCTATTTACATTGTGCAAAAAATAATAGCTTTCAAAAGCGAATTGAAACCAGTACTTATCTATTTTATAAGCTTTTAACAAAATCAGGTGGTACAATTATCATATAATAGTATTGAATTAGTAAAGGTGAAATGACAGGTTAAATTTCCTTAAAAAATTTCTTAATGCCTAAAACTAAGGTTCCAAAGTTCCAAATAAAATAAACTCATTGAATATCCAAAAGCAGAATTGCATCTTGCCAACAAAACCCCTGACTATTACACCAACTGAATATGCTTTTCCTGTTTTCAACTTAATTTATATTTCCTGGCAACCTATTCAAATGACCGTTTTCCTTGCAAATCTTATCAAATGATCAATGTTCTCATACTTAGAATATGTGCACATATGTGACTCCAATCACACTGTCAGACAGTACTGCAAGCAAATGTCCATTATTTTTGAAATCTAAATTTTCCCTTATATTGTATTGCTGTCTATGACAACAAAATATTGATGCTTGTTCACTTGTTTTGAACAAGAAAGTAAAAATTATTTTTTGCTTTAGGAATTGCTTTCTTCTGTTGCGATAACCAATTGATGAAAAAAGCTTATCTAGCCACAAGGTGCTTTTGCTTTGATTTCCTCCAATTTTCATGTTTTGGGGTCTAGAGGACAAACAGGTTGGAATCATATAATATGTAAGATAAAGGGCCACCATTATACTCTTAAATTTCAAAGTTTAAAGATTACATCACAATATTTTGATCTTTTGTTAGAATTTTGACATTTGGGGGGTTGGGGGGTTGGGGGGCCAAAAATTTTTTTATAAACATATAGAAATGACTTTATGAAAAATATAGTACAGAGGTAATGTACACAAATGTACAAACTAACACAGTTATGTGAGAGAGTGTTGAGAGGCATAATGTGCATTTTTTCGAATTCAGTACATCTGCATTTTGGTTTGGGGAACCTCTAGAATTATCATTAAATTAACTGATACTTGATCAAACTTCTGACAATTCAACCAGCAAAAGGATTTGTGTATAAAATGTAAATAAAATGCTAAGAATTAGGTAGAAGGCATATTTGTCCAATTAGCTGCTGACCTTTGCATTAACAAATCAAAGACTTAATTCAATCTCCCAAAATTTAAAAATGCGAACTGTTTTCTATAACTAAATTTGCAAGAAATTTGATTTTGTTAAACATATTGTACCCAAACCCCTTTCACAAAAATATAAATCCAGCTACTCTATTCCGAAAAAAATCTGTTAACGAAAGGGACATAACTTCTAAGTTGTGCTAGGGCTGAGATTGCAACATCCGGTCAAAATCACCAAAATGCTGGTGCCTAAGATTGTGCTTTTTTCCTAAACTGTGATTGTAGTTTCATAATATGATGAATAGCATATGTTCATGAAGAATAACGCTACAGCTATTTAGGGGATGCCTGGAAAACTTTTTTTACTGGCTATAAAATTTTCAGCTAATCTTTTTTAACTCAAAAATATTAGCTCAATCGCAAATACCAATGAATGTAGAAATCAAAATCCATCAATGTGCGATAAATTTTGCTGATGACACAAACGACTCTCAACTACAATCACTGCCAAAATTACTTGGAACACCCAACATTTTCCGCTGTGCTTTTCTATTTGTCATTTGTTTTCCCGATACTTCTACCCCCTTTCCCCCCCAAAACAATGTTGAAAGTATAGAAAATATCCTACAAGCCACATGAAAAAACGTACTCCACAATCCCTTTCTTTTTCTATTGTAAGTCAACATTGTTCCTAGGGGGAGAGGGAGATGGCTGCCTTTGAAAACTGACGTTAGTTTACCTAGGCCCAACACTTTGCGCTGTTGTTGTAATATAACGTTTGAAGTAAAATCTGTATAGCATAGATATCATTGTTCTTTTGTTATCATTATTACTGTCCGTAGTCGCTTTTTAGACGGATTTTGGTTTTCAAGCACGCTAAATAGCATCCTGTTGCTTTAAATTGATGGATTGCTTGTTTAGCTCCGTTGGAGTTGGGAGAGGCGTGCTCAGATTTTTAGCGTAGATTGTGATCGCGTAGTTGGAGAGAGAAATTTTTAAGTTGTTTTTAAAAATGGTTAGTATTGATAGGTTTTCATAAGTGAAGTTCTTTTTTATAGTAAATCAACATTACTAGGGGGAGAGGGGGATGACTGAATTTGCCTTTGAAATTAAACGTTAATGTTCCAAGACTTTTGGCAGTGATTAATCACTGCCAAAATTTCTTGAAACATCCAACACTTTGCGCTGTGCTTTTCTATTTTTCATTTGTTTTCCAAAATACTACTACTACTGTCTCCCTCCCCCCAGAACAATATCATACAAGCCACAAGGAAAAACGTACTCCATAGCCCCTTTCTTTTTTCTATAGTAAATCAACATTCAAACAATTTTCTGGTGGTACAAAACTTGAAAATGGCTTTGAAAAAATCAAACATTTGAGTTAACTGAAGCTTTTTATCTGACACTCTTCAGAGTTTAAAACGTCAGAACATAGATCGAAAACTCTACGCTAGGAAATATATATACCAAGTTGTGGATAGAAATAGGTCAATCAGAAACACGAGCACATGACTGTTGAGGTTGTTCAATCAGTGCCGCTTGACTATTGAGAATGTTTCCGATGGAGTAGTAAGGTGAAAACGAACTCCTTTTGTCTACACTGATTTATCTAAGGTTATACTTTTTCAAAGACCGAGATGCAACTTTTGTTGGGGGGGGGGGGGGCAGCCCTGATAAATCAGTATAACAACAGCGATATTTTTACAAAATAAAGTAGTTTACTTATAGAACATAAGTTTTTTAGCCCCGGCCCCCCGGCCCCCGGCCCCCGGTATCTCGGTCCTTGTACTGTTTGAAGCAGCCAGGTCGTCGACCAAGAAATATCAGACTGGCCCTCCCCTCCCGTTCGTTTGATTTTTTAGCAACCCTGGGCTTCGGGGAAAGGAAAAATGGCGAAACCCAACATCTTAATTGTATTCGGTTTGTTGTCCTAGTCCTTGCAGATCCCCAGGTCAAAGCTAGTTACAGATAACTTCGTGCATTAGCGCCTAAAAGCAGCTTTAGAGTCCAGAAAATACCCATAAACATTGAAAATCTTTCTTAAGTGATTTAAAAGAAGGTTTTTCTAGTGATTTAATTGTTGAGCAAGCTTGACGTTTATGCTTCATACTTGATGAACAGAACAACAAGGTTCGAGCAAGAGTAATTCTAGCATTTAGTTGACGATCTTATCCTAGTTGGATTATAGCAATGGGCAAGTACCCACTTAGCATCGCTAAAGTTTACACGCACTGTTAAACAGTCGATCAATTCGCTTCCTGCGCAAAGAACTTTCGTCATGAATGCGATGTTGATCACCAGCGCCTTTGAAAATAAAATGCTGCTAGGAAATTCGAGATAACGATGGATGCAGCTAATTTTCGAAAGATTTTCGCCATTGCTTCTTTGCTGACACTGTTTCTTCTTGTAGACAGCCTGACTGCGTCAAAAGATGCTAAAAGCAAGTCAAAGAAAAGAGCTAGCCATTCAAAGGAGGGAAAGTCGACCAAAAATAAAACAGGTACCATGAATTTTTCTTTAAGCTTTTGGTCAATCATAGCTTACAATACTTACAATGAATGATCAAGGCTGTGTGTTATTGGTATAGGCCATGGCCAGTATGGTTTTTATGCCAATTCCTTTTTTACAACCGCTTTGCACATAAACATTAGGTAAATTTCTTTCGCGAGTATAAGTAAGTTCATTTCTGTTGCTTAAACAACTTTTATTTCTTTGTACACTAGGCAGAGATCTAGGGTCGTCAGTGACTCATTTTTGGAATAAACCCATCAGGGAATTTTTTGAACAGTAATTTTTCTGTATGAAAACATCATCTGCAATTAGAAAATCTAGTGATCATCAGAACCACAACAGCTCAAATTGCTTCTCTTCTAATTAACTGATTTGTAATTGATCAGATTGCAGCTGTAGTCTACTGTAAAGTTGTATCTCATGAAAGTGCTTTCGTTATCTAGTAATCAACAGACGGTAATATACTAGCTAAATACAGGCTCGAGAATATAGTTAACACAATCTCATGTTTCCCTTCGTATCAAATAGTCGATCAAAAACATATATTTACAACCTAGGTAGCTAAGGTCACTCTATGCAATAGCCTATTCTCCTGGTTTTTTTTGGCAGTTGCAGCATGGCCTGCTAACTAAATTAATTATCCTATATTTACCGTATTAATTAAACACAACTAGCAACCTACAGCACTTGGCAGCTATACAGAAGATCATTGTCTTGACCCAAGGCTCGACCTATGATTTTTGTACTGGTACAGTACTTATTAGGCATAGGGTGCGAGCACTATGGTTATTGCAGTAAAGAGCAACGAATCTTGTCACTTAATAGTATTATGCTGTTGGCGTCGAAAAAAAATAAATTCTTTGATTTGCATACCGTAAATCCTCGAATTACCCCCCGAATTACCCGAATTACCCCTCGAAAAAGCCCCCCCCTCGAAAAAGCCCCCATCCTAGAACTTCAAATCGTCAATAAGCCCCCCCTCGAATAAGCCCCCACTGCTACCGTAAATTCTTGAATTGGGTTTCTAAAAGTTCTGTTTAAAGGGTACACAAAATGGGAGTGACTGGTGTTAGAAAAACTTTCCATCCTCTTTCCTGTCACTTTCTGTCATTTACACGAATTGGAAGAAACTACACAAAACTCGCTTTCCTGTAATATCTTGTTTTTATGATATTATTCTTTTGCAGGCAGATAAAATAGCGTGTGCAATGGATCAAAAGTTATATTTTCTAAGTGACAGATATCTGGGTCAAAGATAATTCGTATGATTTACCAAAATGTGGTCCTACGTGGAAAGTGATCGTTTACCGTGATATTAGCTATGTGACTCTGCAATTGGGTGGCAGACTTCTTGTTTCTGGCTGTCTTTGCTCGATCTGTTTTAATGTGTACTAGGCCTGCTTGTTGCCATTTCTGTTACTTCATATGCACCTGCTACGTGAGCAGTCCCTTTTGTGAGTGGTTAAAAATAATTGATTCTACCGGTTCAAAGTTTGAAAAATTATCAAAACATTAACGTTTTTCAGAGAAATAAAAAAATCGCAAGCGGAGAATATGGTATTGTTACGACAATATTAATGATAAACATTGAAACAAAGTTTTGATTCTTTAGCAAAGAGCTTCATTTCCGTAAGAAAGATATTTGATCGTAAGATCTTTGTGTTCTCGTGTCATTTGCACGTTCTGATATGCCTTACGTTTGTAGCCCTTGCCAGGTGAACCCGTGATAACTACAACCCTTATCAAGTTGAGCGATTTATGTTGGTTGAAATACTTAATAAAATTCCAGAATCTATAACTAAATGAAGGGTCAGAAGCACTGTAGTTCCTTAAGTCCTTCGAATAAAATTGTTATATTTTATATTAAGAAGGTTCTTCAGTCTCATTATGATTGTCTTTGCATTCAATTATTTTGCCAAGACCAACCAAGGATCGTTTCGTTTCAGGGATTCATTGGGTTGACGAAGCCCACAAAGTTTTCAGAGACCATGATGGAGATATTGTTGTTTCAATTCACGATAGGCGAATGACAAAGAAAGATGTCCGTGCTTCGAAAAGGCACAGTCAGCCGTTGCATGGAAAGAAGGCCGGTAGGTTCTTGAAAACTTTCATGGTTTAACAAAGAGTAGGCAGTTTGGTGCATTTAGTTAGGCCTTAGAAAATGATAGGTTGCCTTAAAGAAATTATGTCCAATCTAGGAGCCTTAAACGCACCATGTCCCATTTGTGAGGGCTAAATACACTATATCCCATCTGTCAGCCTTAAAGACACTATTTTCCCTCTATGAGCCTATAAAGCAATATGTCCCACCTTTGAGTCTTAAAGGCACTATGTCTCATTTGTATGCCTTAAAGGCAATCTGTCTCGTTGTAGATTGGTTAACGAGAACAATAGCCTAAACACGATTCCAGCGCTCCGCCATATTTTTTACAATGCGATAGGTTAAAGGGGGACTGGAAGCAATAAAAAATCCCTTTGTTTTTATAATCAATCAACGTCGTGACAGATTGCCTTTAAGGACACATTGTTGGTCGTATCAGTAAACTGTTAACGTCAAAGATATCCACGTTGAGAACTCTTAATCTTTGACGTGAGCTATTCCTGCCACAAATCACGAAAAGGTATGGCTAGACAAGAACTTTTTGTGCCGTTTCTTCCTGTAATGATGAAATTTTCCTGAATCCTTTTTATTTAAGCATGTTTCGACATTCAGAAAATTTCTCTGTCTTCTCAATAGGCCTATAAACACTTTTAATGGGAATGAATTATGATTGTGAACTGTCAATCATACTTTTGCAGTTTATTTGCATTCGAAATAATGGAGAGATACACTTGTCAGTGAAATAAGCCATTTTTCTGACGTTATACATAAACATGACAAATCAAGTAGTTTTTTGGTGTATGAAACGTGTTGGCAGTTCGTGTATGATTTTATTAAGTTCGTGTGTATATTCTGGTCATCTTTTCAACACTTGGTTCTCAGATATCTTCTACTGCCTAGCTAACTGATTAAAAAGCCCTTAATTATTTTATGATAACAATGAATACTTGAATTCCTTTTTAAATGACCCACTTTTTATCATCTTAATTAATCTTTTCCTTACAGGAAAAATCAGATGGTTGGATGAGAGCCACAAAATATTCAAGGACAACCAGGGCGATATTGTTACATCAATACATAATCAAAGATCAGCCAAAAGAGACCAAAAAGCCTTGAAGAGGACTCCTACGTCTACAAAAGGCAGAACAGGTGCTTATTCTTATTAGTTTTCACGTCTTTAGATCTAAAGATCTCTGCTAACAAAGATAACGGAACGGACTCTCATCATTGCACAGTTACTTATCAAGTCTTATCAAATTTTTCACGAATTTCTTACATTTGAAGGGGACTATTGTTTGCGCCTTTGTTGATGCACGCTTTTTAGAAATTTATGCATCTCTATAAAGACTGCTATGTGAAAATATCAGATGATTTGCAATTTTCAATTAACCTAGAAACATACTTTTTCTAAGATATTTTTACAGTTTACCATCATTTATAAGTATTTCTAATTAGAAATTAGTTTTAGTCTGATGTAAAATTAAAAAATTATATTCCATTTGATAGATAAGTTTGCGTGTGAAATAAACTTTTATTCTCCATTGTGTACTTTGGTTGTTTTTGCTGATTTCATTTTTACGCTTTTCTGTGCAGTTATGTGTAAAAATTCCTGAAAACTTATCACAAAATGTTTGATACATAAATAAATTATTTCAAAATTCCTTTGATCGGATAGTATAGCCAGTAATATAACTAAGTTTTTTGGCATTCTGCCTTTGATAATGTGTATCTAATAAAGTGGGACTCTTTTGCTAAATGAATCAGTCTCTCTACTGTGTATTGAAACCGAAAGAATGTTTAGTGTATCAACAAGTTATAGGTGTTTGTAGCAAGAGAAAGAGAAAACTAGAGCAAAAGAGGCAGTTTTTCCTTGCAGCCCTTAGGAAATGTGAAGTGAAATTTCTCCAAGCCCTGTTAAAAAATCCTATATTCATTAGTTTAGCGTTAACTAGGCAGAATTTGTATGCGCCCAAGACAAGGGTGTGTCTTCTGGAATTTTGAGAAACCGTTCCTTTTGTGTATCTGCTTATTACAGCATTCCTTATTCAAGAATTATTGAAATAGTTTCTAGATTTGGGTACAATCCATTTATGAGTTAGAGAGATCTCTGTTTATTTGCAACTGTCCCATATTTTTTACTTTTTGCCTCAAATGGAAACAAGTATGTATTCAAGATTTTGTATTTTTAATCATGAAGACAGCGCAAAGTCTCCAGTTAAAACGCAGTTCATTGCTCTACGTGGATATGAAGGCGCGTTGAAAGTAGCTTAATGCGTTTAGAAAATCTAGGATTAAATTCAAACTTAAATCTTTTTTGTTTGAATTTCTTACAGATATACTATGAGATTGTTGAAGCATGCCTGAAACCAATTTGCTTTATAAAAATAAGATCGACCAAAAAGACCTTAGACGGGATCCTTTGTGAGACATTAAAAGTAAGATTAGCTCCTCAAGCTTTTGCTCAGTTGCTTCCTCTTTTCAAGAAACGTTAATGTTTTATGCTTCAGGAAAAGTGAAATGGCTAGATGGATCAAAGAAGATATTCAAAGACTCGCAAAATGACATTGTGACATCCCTGCATCAGCAAAGAGGAGTGAAAAAGTCAAACAAGCAGAAAACTGGTATGCTTTTAATGCACAATGTCTTGTTAAATAAACTGGGCACGCAAATCAATGCAATGGAAGAACTTTAGTATATCTTAAAGAATTTGCTTTTTCGTTGTCATTTTTGTGACATAAACCATTTTTTTTGTAAGATATATTTTTATGTCTAATCAAGCTTACTTAACAGAAATTAGGCCAGGATCGAATGAAATCGACAGCTCTACGCATGCACTTTTGCGGCCTTTTCCTTTCACCCTTGAAAGCAGGAAAAATGTCCTTGATAAATCCTGTTTCCTTGTCTTCATTTTGTCTATTTAATATTCGCAGTTTTTATGGTTTCTTGGCATTTTCAAAATGAATTTTTTCGTTTATTGACACCCCTTCATTCCTCTCTCAAACAAAATCGTTTTGTAAAACGACCTAGATGTTTAGAACTGTAGAATGCTTTTTGTGGAATAACAAATGTTTTTATGTAAGTATGATATCAAACGTAAGTTCAAATATCAAGATTTTCTCCTCCATTTAGATGATATCAAGTTGCAAAGTGTTGACAAGAGAAGCAAAATTAAACGTCCTTTTGCAAAAGGTTGGTAATGGAAGCATAGCGTATTTGTTGTTAATTTTATTAATATAATTACATTCGATCAATTGATAGATGTCCAAACTTGATGGATATCAGCATAGATGCAAAAGATATTTCAAAAATATTTCAATACAGTATTACAGTTCTAAACATTAAAGATGGGAAGCTGATTATATAGCTAGTGGTATTGCATTTGTCATAGTTATAACTATCCTTCTCGAAACTTTCAATGGAGTGTATATCTCTGTCACGCTGAGAAAAAAGTAAATATCTTATTATTCATAATTTACACTAGGTTATGCAGAGTCAATACAATTTTAACGAAATTCGGGTTAATAAGCAAATGAAACACTGAAATAAGAAATTTTTATTGGTTTTTAAACCAGTAAGTCAAATGTGAGCATGCTATGAGCACGCAAGAATCAATTTCTCACTTCTTTTAAAGTCATTAAAATATCGTTCTTGCAAGTATCATTTGCAAAAGCATGCAATTTGAATGTAATCACTTTTAATAAGAGGTCGGTATCACCGTCATAGGAAAACTTCAGTTATGGCTAAAAGAAAGTATGATATTTTAGCATTTACATTTATAATTTACTTGCATTTAAGCACTATCATTTACTCCTTTTTTACAGCTCTTCCATACCGTTTACGTTATTGGATTCCTACCGTATTGTAGTGCTGGGGGCTTTCTCGAAATTAGTACCTATCTAGAAAAACCATATAGGGATTGTTCAATGCTTGAGGGATTTGTTAGTTGTTTGGAAACTACTGCTTTCTGTTTAAGGTGTGTCCAACGTTAGTTTTTGAGGCATCCCGGAAATAGATAATAACTGATATACAATGTTTGACTTAATGTATCCTTAACCCAATTTAGTTACTATATTCCTTCCTTGTATCTAATTCACTCAGCTTCGGCAGATTCTCAGACAAGAGGGTTTTCTTCCTGCGGTAATATCAACCCAGAACTTTTAAGCAAAATATCAGCTTATCTAACAGGCTGAAATATAAATATAATCTTAAATTTCTCAATTTTAGAAAATCGGGAACGCACGACCTCAAACAGTGCTGGCAAATTTAGTAAGTGATAAGGACATTCCTTCAGATGACTTTGTTCTTAGAAAGATCGATTGTGAAGTAAAATGTTTATTTAAGGCTGTTGTTTCAACATGACGTCACTGCAAAAAGCTGTTCTTTGTTATCGAGACTTATCTTCCAATACTAACTGTTTTAGTAAAACATTGAAAGTTTCGTGTCATGGTGAAATGTTCAAATTTCGTCTTTCGATTTGTAATTCTAGAGCTCAATGTCGCTCTGGATTTTTAAATAGTGAAATGTTTAAAAGAAACTTTCAAGAAATCAGGAGTGCTCCCTATGTTTTTAGTTCAATCGGTGTTTTCCTATTTTGAGACAACAAAGTCTTCGATAGTAGACAAGAGAACTCCTTGCAGTTTTGATTGGGTGTCTGCAAGTTGTATGTTGCCGAAGAAATTATAAATAAATTCAGTATTTGATCTAGGCAACAAGCATTTAATGGTTCTTTCCAGCAAAAAGTGCAGTTTGGTCGCTTCCCATGCTAGGTCTACAGAGCATTCAGTAACGATCAGTATCAATACAGAGCGATTTAGTATGGTCTTCAGGGAATCTATGATCCCCAAATTTCATCTAAAAATTGATTGAAAAATTTCGGCAATGTTTTGATTGAACAATTTCGGCAATGTTTTGATTTTGGTTTTTGGGATCAAAGTGTTTTAGTTTAAGATTTAACAAACTAGAAAATTTAAAGATTTATTCAAAAAAGATTTTAAAAAAGATTCAAGAAAATTTAACAGACTAATATAGATGGAGCCTTTTAATCTAATTTAACATTAATATTGTAAAGAAGTCCTGAGACTTTAACTCGATACATTGTAAAACTTAATTTTCTTAAAAAAAAGAGTTTATATTAAATTAGTCTATGTAAAGGGTAAGAGGAATTTGTTTGTTTCAGGAAAACCTAACAAACTCTGGAAAAAACAGAATATTCTCATGCCATCAAATGACGCCCACCGATTTTTAGGCCAAACAAGTGTAAATGAAAATTCTGAAATTGAGCTCTTGGATCTGGCCCCCAAGAAGAGCAAATTTTTGCAATCAGCTAATCATAATGACGAGAATGTAGTTGCTATGGAAGTTATGAAAGAGGCTACAGATAATCCCAAAATAGAAAATAGCAATAGCGAAAACGCAGAGAAGGTCTCTAATGGATTAAGTTTCAGAAAGCCGATGCCATATATGCCTTTGCAAGCTACAGCCGGTGAACACGAGCCTGCTGAATATCGTTCCGAGGCATCTGAAAACAAGAACGAGGCAGCATTAAATGAAGAGAATCAAGGGAAAAACGAAAAAAGCGAGAAAGAGAAGAATGGAAACAGTAAAGGTGAAGATGGAAAGGGGAAAGAGAAAGATGCAGAGAAGGAAAAAATAGAGGAGAAAATAAAGGAAAAAGAGAAAGAAGTAGAAAAAGAGAAAGAAAAGGAAAGGCAACAAGAGCTTGAATTTAAAATTGAGAAAGAGAAAGAGCGGATGATTGAAGAAAAGTTGAGAGAAGAGCAGGTTAAAAACGCAGAGAAAGAAAGGGAGCTTGAGATGTTGAAACAAGAAAAGGAATTGGGAGGAAATATGGGGCAAGGAGAGGGCGCCAAAAATGTGAATCTTAACATTTACCAACCGGAACACCAAAAAATAGGCAGACCAGCGTACAATTTTCAAAACCACGCAAATGCCCCTGTGTTAAGTATTCCAAATGTGCAGCAACCAGATTCTGTTCAGTCGTCATTATCAAAGCTATACGGTGGGCATATGAGTAAAAACTCAGATCCAGCTGGTACAGAAATAAATATGCAGCTCGGTAAAGGCTCTCAAAAAGTCAACAAACAGGTTCAACAGGACCGGAGTCCGAAAATTAAGATCAACCTTCACATAAATGATGGCGATGATGCAGGAAACGCACAATATCTTGCAGGGCAGTTTCATAGGCGCATACCTCTAAATTATGAATCGAGAAACAAAGGCTCATCCTCACAAAATAATTTTGCGCGGGGCCAGTTTCCTTATCCGGTGCCAGGTGGACCATCCACTGTTAATTTGCCAGTGTCATTTTTAGACAACAGCTTCAAGAATGCAGTCGATAATTATGCACAAGGACAACATTTAAACAAACAAAGCCAAACAGTAGATGGTAACCAGGATCCTTTTCAGCGCAATAACTTACATACCAATAGTAATAATATCAATCAGGCTGTTGGTAATGTCTCAGCTAACAGTTATCAAAGTTCTTTAACCCCAAATTACGTTGGCCATCAAGATATATATCAAAATGGGCAAGAAAAAAATGCAAGCAGCTACAGTCCAGAGGCTGACACAAACCCAAAGCCGGGAAGCAGCGTGGCTCCTTATTGGAACAACTGGCAGCAGCCGTACCAAAATAATGGACAACAAGACAATCAAAACACCTGGCTTCCATCCAACAATGGGTACGAGAACATGCAAGATTACAATTCTGTTTCTAGTAGATCTTCAGTCTCTTTTCAGCCATCTATCAGTAGAATGTATCAACAACCAGCATTTTTAGGCACCCTTTATACTGACACCGCTGGTAAACAAAGCTATTTCGGTAGTAGTCCTTACGGTTATCAATGGCCACAAAATGCTTACCAAGGACTGTCCGCCTCATCAACTAAAAGAGGTAATCTTCTAAACAGTGTCAGTAGCCAGAATACCCCATATGGCGCTTGGCCTCAGAGAAGCTATCCCGACTTTGCTGATCAATACACGCCATACCTTAACAATTATAATCAACGAGGGGGACAGGACTTCGTGGACCAATACACTCAGCCTTTCCTACCTGTCGCGAGAAAAAGTCTGCCATATCCTTATGAAACCTCTTCTTTGCAATTAAGAGACCCTGCTGTACAGCAACGTCAAAACACGCCAACTGTCCCTTCTCCTCAAGTTATTGAAACTACACAAATGGTTAATATTGGGCAAGGGCCACACAGTGAGCCACCCCAAGAGTTCAATTTCCCTGGTTTCAAGTTGATATCAGAGACGTATACGGATTATAATGAAAATTGCGATTGCAACACTCAACCATCTTGCTCTTGCATGAAGCCAACACAAAAAGCTACTTTGCCACCACTACCGCCACCGCAAGAGGCTGCAGCTGCTCCACCACCTCCTCTACCTCCTGTTTATGCTGCACCACCTCCACCTCCACCACCACCTCCACCACCACCTCCTCCACCACCTCCTCCACCACCAAGAAAAAAGATCATTTATGTACAGGCCCCTCCTCCACCTCCTCCACCACCTCCACCACCTCCTCCAGTAAAAGTCATAAAGGTTGTGCGCAGACCAGCGCCAAGGCCAGTAGCCCAGGCTGCCCCAGCTAGCCCCCCAGCCCCGCCACCAGTCCAGGCGCCACCAGTCGCCCCACCACCAGCTCAGGCACCGCCACCCTCCCCACCACCATGTCAAACGCCTTGCCAGTCGTCAGCACCACCCCCTCCACCACCTCCACCACCTCCACCTCCTCCACCTCCTCCACCCCCTCCACCTCCTCCACCTCCTCCACCTCCTCCACCTCCTCCACCCCCTCCGCCTCCTCCACCTCCTCCACCTCCTCCGCCACCATCTTGTAATGGTCCTTGTCCAAACCCTTCCAGTCCCTGCGCAAGTGGTGCATGTGGTGGCCCAGCTACTTTCACGCAGATGGTGCAGTCTCCATCGTCTCTTATACCAAACAGTCAAATGATACTTCAGTCACTGCCAAAGATATCATTCAGCTCTGCTCTTCCAGGAACACTGCAAACTAATCCTGAACACGACCCTGCAAATTTGATCAAGCAACTGTCCGAGGCACAAGAAAATCCACTGAATGTTTTGGCGTATGGTCTCAGCGATGTTGGCGGGAAGAACGGAAATTTGGAGAAGATCAAAGATCAGCTATCTGATGCTGTTGCTGATGCAATTGTCAAATACAAAAGTACAGGCGGTGTGTCTCCTTTATCTAGAAATGCACTACAGAATGCTAACAGTATATATTATAGCAGATTTAATGGAAACTCTTATCTTTCTGGAGGGCCAAGGCAAGCAATCGTCGATTCTACACAAAAAGAGCGCAGTCAAGCTTCTCCTATTGAAAAAGTAAAGATCAAAGCTGTTTGGCAGCCTTTGCGGCAAACAAATTTGATGCCTGTGAAACTATTAGCTCATCAGAACTTGAACAGCCCTCCAACGAGCATGGAAAGTAAAAATGTATTCAGAGGAAAATCATTGGGAAGATTGGGATTGCAAAACAACCGTGATCATAAAGAAGTACTCAATCAGCCCCAACTGAGTGGAACAAAAAACATGGGGAAGATTGGACTTTCTATTGACGATGGAACAGACGTTGCCGATGACGGGCGTACGGACTTCAACAAATTTAAGGGTGTTAATCCAAGCGGTTCTGTTTATAAAGTTAGAGCGAAACCGCTAAGAAGCAATCGAATTAAAGAATACCAAAACTACGAAGAAGGGGAGAATTATTTTTCAAAAGAGACAGCAGAACCAGATTTTCCAGTTGGTCTAATGCCAAGCAGTGACGTAAGGGAAGGAGGTGAAGACGTCATGGAATGGCGCATACCCCCAACTGCAACAGCATTCTCTGGCCTCGTGGCAAAAACTGACGTTGCTGGGCCAAGTCTGTTTAAGCTTCATAACAAGAAAGAACGGGACTATTTCCTAAAGGAGGGGGAAAATGACGAAAACGACTTGGAACTGATATCACCAAGGGGAAGCTCTGCGGAATTCTTTTTCCGTGACCCGGGGCGATCATTGCCAGGGGAAACGTTAATCGAGAATAGCAATTTTGAAAGTGTAAAATCTCCTTTCAAGGATGGGCTGAGCGTCAAAAAGACATCAGTAGCACACCATGGAAAATCTAACAAGCGAAAACTAAATAGAATAAAGATAAAGAGAAAACATCATCATAGACATCATAAGCATAATCGAAGGTTTCATCGCAAATCACACAAGACATCCAACATTGTCAAGAAAACAGTAAACTACAACGAGGCAATTCTTAGAAAACGACATCAGTCTCTAGGAATTAGTAAAGGAAGGGATTTGATAAGATTGCACAGGCAAGCAGTAAAAAGGGGCTATTTACCGAGGAAATAAATGACAAGATCAGAAGAATATTTTTGTAAAAATGATACCCTTGATATACGATTGTAACTCAGTTCAACAAGATGATGTAATGAACTTGGTGCTTCTATTGACACGAAAAACGAAATCACCCAAGTTTAGAGTGCCGGAAATTTGCATACAAGCTGCCTAATGTTCTTAGTCTATAACACTTATAACCAATAATTTGCGTTAATTATAGACTACTAAATCATTAAAGACTAACAATGCAGTTTATAAAATCAAGAGGTTAAGTTTGGTCTATTTTAAAATAAAGTAACAGAAATGTAACTTTTCTAGAAACTAACATTTATCAGTGTCATGAATTGACAATTTCAAGTTGACTAGATATAAACGAAGCTGGTAAAGATTTTTTACTGGAACAGAATAAGCTTAAAATTCTTCGAATTAAAAATAACACAGATTATTTGCACAGAGATGAAAATGAAAATATTAAATGAAGAATTGAAAACATTAGATCATATTGGATGAAATTTAAAAGTTAAGTCCAGTATTTAAGTACTTTTCAGATAAACTAAACATGTCTAAAAAGGTATGTTCTAAGATGAAAGTTACTTGAAATGTCACAACTATAATTTGGTTGAGATGAAAGCAGGATACTTGAAGTGCCTTTCAGATTTCAGCTGGTCATTTAATTTCTTTTTAGTTTTGATGTTTTCAATAAAGTTTCCTTTATAACTCATTATGACCTTTATGCATTAAATATAAGTAGCGTGGTCAAAACAATAAGAACGCTATCATGTTTTCCTTTGCCTTGTAATTTATCTTTTTTAACTAAAAAAGACCATCATGTTATATTAATATACGATAAGCAACATGATTGCCAAAAAATACTTTACAAAACGTATTTCTCTCATTTTTTATTGATTATTTCTGACGCAACCAATGGCAGGATTTAAGACTCAAGTATGTAGTCTTTTGATATATTACGTAGATCGCTGATATTGATTGAACGATTGATTGATCGATGATGTTGATATATTGATTGATGATCGCTTGCTCTTGTTTTGATTTAAAACTCGTATAGCAATGCTTGTAATGTTGATGTAATTCAGCTCTCCTCTAAGTTCAAAATTTGGCCTGATTTTGAGATGTTGAAGCAACTTTTATTTATTGAGATCTATTATGGCCGTAATAAAGTGATCTTTCATGAATTAAGATGCTCAGAAACAGAGGTCAATATTGAAAGTTTTCAGGGGATATAAAAATAGGTAAATAAAAATCTCCAAAAACTATAGGAACAAGTAAAAAATTGTATTCCTTTTTTCTGAGTGTCCAATGCTCCTTTGATTGAATTCTTTATCTTGTGGCAGCTCTTTACTTATATGCTTAAATAATTTTGATAAGAACGTCGACATAGAAATAATTTCTTGGTATATATTCTAGATATGAAAACTTAGTTATATTTGAAGTTTACTGTCTCTTCACGCTAGTTGCCTTGATATCAAGCAGAAAAGTTGCAAACATTTCTCGTTGAATAAGTGATTCTACGTTGCCTATTTGCACGCTTCAAAGTGCTTCAAAGATCAACACAATGTAGCAATTTCTGCTGAGACCTTTCAAGAGATATCACTCGCCGGCAATAGACATAAGAGATAAGACAAAAATTTTCATTTCAATCATCAAGGAATTACAAGAAATTACAATCAACGATAAAGTAAAACTAATGAATGAAAGAACAACGAATTAGTTGAATTGAAGTAGGATGCCTAATTTGAACGGAAACATGTAATCAAGTTGATTCTTTATAAATAAACCAAATGGTTGAGAAGGGATCTAATAGCAAAGCTTATTTATAGACCCCTCATCCGGCCGATCCGGCCAATAAATGCGAGATATATAATCTTAAAAATGCACAGTATACATAAAAGGTTTAAAAGGGTACTTTTATGATCCTTACTGTTGACTTTGATTCCTGCAAGAAGCAAGTGCTGAAACTGAATTAATAATTTCAAGAGTAAACCAGTGTGCTAAAGCATCAGCTCAAATTAATTTCGCGTTGAAAAATTAAAAAGAAGGGTAGTTTTCTCGGATTTTAGAAAGTTCAAATAGGCACATGTTGGCCTAAATTTTATGAAATTATTTTATGAAATAATTATTAAGGAAAAAATTATTTTGACCTCGGAATGGATGAAACTCAAATTTCTAAGCAGTGGAATTGTTAGGCTTTGACTTGACCTTTTGGCAAATTATTACTGCAGTAGACTAACTAGGGTACTACCTCCAGTCTATAGAGTCAGCAAGTGAGTTCACAATTGAGTTACAAGGTCACTGGTTTTTTGCTTGCTTACCCGGTCAGCTCTGACGAGCCCGATTCGTAGTTACGCGTACAATAATAAATCCATTGAAACTCACTGGTTTCGACTGACCAGTTGCGATCAATGACAATGCTCGTTAACCCGCTTTATAATTGCCGTCGCAATCATGCTATTAGGCAAACTGCGCTCACTGATTCCACTGACCACTGCTATCCGCTCCAATGCATTTTACGCGCATTCAGCTAGAGGTTTCACAGATGAAAAACAAAACAGCGAGTTCTGATTTCGATTAACAAGCTAGTAAAATGTCGTTGTTGCGACATGTTGTTGCGATCTATATCGCATTTACGGCATGCTGTTATTTTGCTCGGGGCAGCCAGGAAGATTATCAGTTGTTGGAGGATTCGTTTGCACATGCATACGGTATTGTATTCTGCTATTAAGTTTGTCTTCCTGTCAGAAAGTATAACCAATAAGTCTGATGAAATACCTCCGCAAGCTACCCATCTTCTTAAGTGATTACTGCTATAACTTTCAGATGCATACTTTCGACCGTTTCCTATTCTGTGTCGTTTTTATTCTCATGTATATGTCGCATACTTCCAAGAAAGATTTTTTATGGAAGATTTGCGGGTTTTTATATGTAAAAAGTACTTATGAAAGAGAACCAAAATTTGGTTGGTTTGAGGTAATTATGAAAATTGGAAGCAGAAAGGAAAAGATCCTCTATGAAAGTTATTGAATACATAGCTAATTCTTCATTCATATAAGAGCCTAAGAGCCTGCAGTGAAATTTCCGCTACCAGGTAGAGACATCCAGCACATGCTTAAAAACATTATTTTGTATTCCATATAAAAATTTACTAGGAAAACTTACCAATTACCCCAGCAATAAGCTACTCTACAAGCACAACAGAAACGATATCGCTGGGAGCAATATATTGTAACTGCCCAGCGACCATTACACTGAAAAGTTAACTAAAAACTGATCCCACTTCGTACTGCAGTCAATTTCTTCCATCGTGGTATTGATGCTGCATCATTAGGTCCATTCCTGAAATAGGCCAAGGTGAAAACAGGCAAAAATTTTCCCAAAGCTGAATTAGTACAATAATAGGTCCTTTTCGTGCTGCAAATGATACATCCTTTGCTATTCATATTTAGGTTCAACAGGAATTATATCTTATGGTTTTTTTTCCTTTGATTTAGTTGACGATACTCCTGCACAAGAACCATACCGGCTCCATAATGTTCCAGAAACAAAAAGGTACACTATAGCTAGAGCTCAGCGCTACCAGAGACCAGCTGTCCGTGGTTACAAGTATGTTACTCCAGCTGTTTTGACACCCAACGTTTATAACAGATTACAGCAAAGGAACCAAGCGGCAGCATCTCGCCGTAATCTATTCGCCCCTCGGATTAATCCTTTGTTGCCTCAAAGAAAAATATTGATGCATTCAGCACCTCGGAATATTGCAACGTTTGCAAGAAGAGATCCCAATTATATGCAGCGACCGAGCGTGGTTCAGGCGCCAAGGCGAAGTGCTCTTGCTTCACACCGTGCCCTTAATGTCTACAGCCCGCGTGCAAATTACATGTACAATCCACGATTATACACAAATTTTTACAGGCCGAATCCCTATATGTATGCGCAACGACGCAATTTTATGTATCCTCAGCTGCGCCCTTACAATTATGTCGCAAGAAGGCCGTTAGTTTATTCTCAAGCCATGCTGAGAAACCGAATGCCTAACTTTGTGTACAGGGCGCCCTTACAACTAAACATGTACCGATGGAATCGTCCACAACGTTTATTATACGCAAGAGATCATTCTTGGTCCGGAAATCACTTGAACCTGAACACTGGTACGAGCTCTCATACTGTATCAAATTCTGTGCTTAAAGCTCCTGGACACACAACAACAGATACACACGTGGTCAATAAACAGCAGACTGGTGGGCGGGTACGAGGGGTAGCCCCTAAATATAATGGCAAAAACTTTTCTTCTCCAAAACCGAGGTATCCTTTCATGGGTAAAGGTTCGAGGGCAAGAGGAAAGGTTTCTGCGAGTGCAAATGTAAATGCAAAAGCATCAGCCTCAACATCGTCATCCTCAAGCTCCCAGTCAGGCAGCTCTTCAAAAACTAATGGAGGATCACGGACGACGTCATCAGGTGGTTGGGGCGGAGGTGCAGGCGCTGGATGGGGCAGTGGACCCAATGCCTGGGGCATAGGTTACGGTGGAGGTGGTGGAGGCAGCAACTGGAAGATTCCTTCGAACATGGTCGGAATTCCTGGAATGCCAGGCAAATTTCCCGGAATACCAAGTGGTTTTCCGGGGATGCCACCCGGTGGATACCCTTCTAAAGGATATGCAAGTGGTTCACCAGCAGCAAATTCAAAACGGCCCTCCTCAACGCTTAAAGGACAGAAAGTGAGCCTCAAACCAAAGAAAGGTGTGAACTCTAAAGCGTTTCGGGCACCAAAAGTCAAAGCAAATACATCAAAGGTTGCAGCTGGCAAAGGGAAAGCCAGGCCACCTATGAAAGCATTTTCAAACCGGATGAAGCCAAAATCGACGCTGCCGCTCAAGCCAGAAAAAATAATGCGCGTGCAGTTTTTCTCGAGCGATCCACAGCGTAGGCCAGTCAGCTCTCAGTGGCAAAAGATCCGACAGCGAATAATTGCAGATGTAATCAAAGGTTAAAGCAATGAAGGAATAGCATACATGTTTCATGCATTTATTCAATGTATGCATTATATCCAAGAGAGTTTAAAGGCCTTAAAGAAAACATAAGACATTAAAAAGAGCTCAAGTAACTGAGTTATGCCAAATCATAAATGCCACTTTTTGAAAGAAAATTAAACTTTGACGCAAGCCTTTATTGTCTGATGGATAAAAGGCAGGATTGTAAACTTACATTAAAGCTACAGGATACGTAAAGGGAATCTACAGATACTTAGATGGCTTAGGCCATCTTTCAATCAATATTTGCTGACCAATAAGCATGTGAGTGGTGTCATGCTCACTGATTGGCCAATTGTTGATTGACAGGTGTCTTAAGGAACTTTAGTATCTGTCAATTGTCTTAAAAGAAGTAAAATATGATAGACAGTATATATACTATGTTTATCTAATATCAAATGAGATTGTATGATTAATACTGACGTACGGCATAGCTGAGAAATAGTGCCAAAGAGAACAACAATGTTTGAGGCGCACAATAGACTGCCTTCATAATGTAATTGTAGCAAAAAGCGACTTTGTCGTGGGCCTCATTTTTGAACTGCTCATTCACTGCCCGAATACTACTAAATTTTGTTCCCCCTCTTTCTAATTAAATCCGACACTTTGGGTGAAATATCATACAAGTCGTCCTAGAAAACCCGTTCTCAAACATCACATAAATCATTGTAGTCAAACAATGTTGTTTTAAAAGGCTATTTGAATACTTCGTTGGCCCTTGAGCTGAAGGATTTTTGGCAGTTATTGTGATTAAAAGCTGAAACTCATCGTATTTTAAAAAGTATGATGCCAAAAAAAATTCATAAAACTGGTATCAAGATTTAGTTTTTACTTGCCACGATAATTATTCAGCAATGAGTGTAGTTGACGAAGAACATTCTGTTTCAGATCCGATATTTTGCGCTGCATGAGAGGGATAATTTGCACTAAAAATTTAAGTATTGCACTATGAAAGTGGAAAGCAATAGAAGAGATAATCATCAAAATAAAAGAGCATTTGTCTTTATGGCATTTACAAGCTTAAAATTTTTGTTGCAAGGCTGACGATATATGATATTTTTTATTCGTCTTTAATTTAAACATATTTTGTCTTTATGCCACATGAAATCTATTTGACGAACTTCAAGCATTGAAGCAGATTTTAAAGAAGATTTAGAAGTTAATTTGACGATTCGATAGAAAATTGTAATAACGAAAATGACAATATTATTATTTGAATAATGATTGCTTGTGAACTTTAGTTCTGGTAATTTGTTAATAATTAAAATAGCAAATGCATCAGAATTTCCATTGCTTGTGATCCTTTTTGTAGGATACAGATCTGCATAGTTAGACCAACTTTGCTAAGCACTAAGTGTGACAAAGCAGCCTTGAAAGGAGATGAAGGTCACCTTCAGAAGGTGCCATAATGTCGGACACTATTTCAAATACTTTCTTGACACATTTATCATGAAAATAAAAAAAGCCATCTGAATATTTCCATTGACTTAAAGTAAACCATTAGATTATGCCAAAGATTGTCAAAGATTTTTTTGGGTGAAAAGGGAGTTGCAGCAAAGTAAACACTTTTCAAATATTTTCAGACACAGATAAATTCTAAGAACATGGTGCTTCTGAAAAAAAAACTACACACATTCCTAATTTGTACAGAATAATTCTTACCTTTGCTGTAATTGTAATTACTCTACAAGACCTCAACCTTTCCAAGATAAAAATGTACCTTCATTTGCCATCAGAACTAGGTTTCACACTCATTAGATTGAATGATGAACTGAACCATTTGAGTTCCAGAGGGGCATGAATGGGCTGTGAGCACTCTGTCAAGCCCAATTCAAAAGCTAATGCCTCCAGTATTCCAGATAGGCATAAAAGTGTATCTCACTGGTATGAAAGGAAAGGAAATCACTTCTCAGATATTTTTTAGGAATTCCGTCTCAAGAGAAGCAATTTCCAAACTGTCCTAGCTGTTTCTACAGGATCTTATCTACTGTTGATCTTGGAGTGCCCTTATCCCAAAAAAAATCCAAAATCTTTAGATAAAAGTTCCTGTTCCCAATTTTTCTTCCCCTTTATACGGTACTGTTATTCGCATTGTTGTTATGCAAGAGGAAAAGGAAAGGACTTTATTACAATGCCCAGATTCCACGCCAAGTTGACGGATTCTCAATCGAATTTTTGCGAGCGTGTTAAAGGTCTGTATACAATAGCTACCTTAAGGGGGGTTGAGAAGTTATACTCACATATTTTTAATACATTAACAGTCCATCTTATTAATTTTGTTGGTATTAACTTAAAGAAAAAGGCACCAATGGCACTGGAATGAAATTTTTGGCCTTAATGAAACACGTTAGATGAAAAATGAAAATTTCAGAAATAAGCATCATTTTTTCAATTGCCGTAAGATAAATGGTGATTTGGTACCTTTATTGTTTAAAGAGAGCATGCCACTCAAAACTGCAAAACTGCCTAGATCTCTTTCAGCCGGGATGCGAATTTCTCATAAGAACTCAACATAGTTTCTTGGCCTGGTAAGCGGATATGTAACTGTATTTACATCGCAGGTGCGGTCTAGGCTTGCTTTTCAAATGGCTTCAATCGACATAAAGGATGGGACCGAGAGCATCGGAATGTATTGTTCAGCCGAAAATCTATCTTCAAATTTCTCACGGAGAAAAATCTGAAAGAAGATTTTATCATCATAGGTCTTTCTTCCAGGTATGTGGCAAATCTCCTTTTCTGCTTGATCTACCATTTTTAGCTAGCTTTACACACCTTTACCTCGCAGAAAGACTGACTTTAGAATGGCATCATTTACTCTTCCTTGATATGTTGTACATAGATGCAAAACTCTACTTATCTATATCAACCTTAAACATTGCAACAATATATGGACATTAACAGTACCGTTTCGCGACTATAGACAAAAGTAAAGTTAGATTGGAAAACTTCTAGGCTTGAAAAAACAAAGCTATTGAGCAAGAAGAATCGACACACAGGTTCCGGAGTCGTGTCATTGTAGATGAAGGGTTGACTTTGGAATGGAACATAAACTTGTCAAAGAGAAAGTTTGTAGAGGTCTTGCATTTCTTAAGAAACAAAAAACCTTGTATCGACTAGACAACACATATCGGACCCATATAGAATGTCATTTGCACTATGCCAATGATTTTTCGAGAAGTATTCCTAGTTCCAAAACAGATCCAACAAATCTGTAGGTCATAACCCGAACCATCATCAGAGAGGCACTAACTCAAAAAACTGTAATCATTAAGTGGTTTCCCGAATGCCTAGAGGTCGGTCTATGTAGAGATTCTGTATCTTGTGGGAACAAAATTTTGGTGTCAAACGAGACGGGGCAGAAATATGGGGATATGTTTTCGGTAGAAGCCAAAGTGCGAGAAAGGGTGCGAGTGTGCGAGCCTGTCATAACACGGGAACAAAATTTCTCGTTTATACCGACAACAAAAACTAAATACGTTTCTTTCACTTCCACATCCACTACAACGGTCCATCGCGTTCTCCATCTATCTTTGCAAGTGAAAGAAAAGAACGACGGCCGCCGCAACAAGCCCCGACCGAGAACTGTCAAATGACGTCAAAACCTTTGTTTCAGCGCAGAAGACCAGAAAAGAAGTTGGATATCAAAATGTTAATCCCAATTTTAAAAGTTTCGAAACTTTACTTCCATGGCATGTACAGACATACGAAAGATGTTTTCGGGTACCATGAGCCCCCAACCTGTGGCTCATAAATTATCCTTGAAATCTTCGGATGCCAAAATTGGCATCAGTGCCTCTTAAACGTAACACGAATAAGAAAATCTAAGTATTAAGCGCAGCTCTTTTTGTTTGATATTCTCTAAAGCTCTGTACATTTTACAGAGCACGCTACAAGCAAAATTCTGGAATGAAGATATGATACCAAAGAAAGATATGACACCACTCGATTTGTTCTGCTTACGGACATGTCTACAAATTACCTGCAGTTTGCAGATCTGCGTATTGTTTACGAATCTTTACAAAATCCTCTTAATTCTGATAATTGTAAAGTTCCTATGCAAAATGCTATCTATTATATAATATATAAGCAAATAGAACCATGATAGTTCTCAGTTATCTTACTCTACTTCTAGGTTTTTTTGCAACAAACAGTGCAAAGATTGTGCGTGGAGGATTACCACATGCAAAGAAGACGAACACATGGGTTGCTAACGGTAGGGAATTCTTGCTAATTCTTTTTAATATTTGTTGATTAGAATATACTTGTAAATCCTTTTTAGTCCTTCTTCATTATAGAATGTGGAAAGTAGTTTTAATAGCTTTTCAAGTCAGCTATAGAAATTTCCCAGATTATTTAGTCTTGCTTGTGCCTATGGATGCACATCACATCACTTCGTTGCATCGCTGTTTTGTCTTTAAAAGAAACAATCTCTTGACAGAGGGCTTCTAAAGTTTGTTTGTCTTATCAGCAAAAGATTTCAACAAATCCTTATTTCAATGTTCTGACAGTTTTGTCCAACAATGCTCAGATTCTGTGTGCTCGTTTGCAAACATACTGTTGCAAAGTCTAACTGTGTCAAGCGATTGGTTTTGAGTGAATTAAGATTTCTGACCAAATGCTAAAGCATTTGGTACACCTGCACAAAAAATCAACTGCAAAAGGCAAAGTTGGACTGCATTTGGAGCCTTGGAACACCCCATTCAGGAAAGCTTAGATAGTGCATGATTATTCAAGTCTTGAAAGTGCAAATCCATTAAGCCTTTAGCTTCAAACTTGGATATCTTTAGAGCATTTATGCAAAATGGCACTGCGTGACTTGGGAAGTTCTCAGTTTATTAAAGAGAATTCCTCAGATAGAAGTTCTAAACAGGCCTTTTTGGAGATAGGAAGTTGTGACACTGTTTAATGGGTTTTCTATGCAGCATGTAAAGCTCCTTGTTGCTTAATAGGATGTTACACATCTTAAAAGTCTGCATGTCTGCATCCCCCCATCCAAAGAATTTTTTTCATCCACACCTCTATGTGTTGATCACCTGATCAAGAATATCATTTGATCGAAACAGGGCGTCAAGAGATTCCATCAGGACCTGGAAGTGCTGATCCTGGCAGCACTGCAAGCGCGACTGTTCAGGATGCAGCATCGTATGACAAGGGGAAATCAGAGTCTGAGAAAAATAGTGACGAGAAGAACCTGGATATTAACGTCTTCCTGCCCAAAAAGAAACGATTTGATGAAGGGTTCTCAATGCCTTTACAGCATGGAAATGGATTCCCTGTTCCTGTTGATGGAGGGAGCGTTGCCATGCCCATGATCAACGAACTTTCACGTGCATTAGAACGACAACAAATGTCACAGGAAATGTCTCACATGTCACACGCGATTTCCCAGACAATGGTTGATGCCCTGTTACTCGCTGGAAAGCACGACGACCACGGACATCATGTTGAAGAGATATTTCACCATGATGACGATGATTATCATCATCATCATCATCATGACGACCATGATGACCATCATTACGACCATGGGCTGACACTTCATGACTTAGAATATGCTTTTGATCATTTCCCGCACCATGATGGAGTAAAAGAGGACGAAATCGTCCGTGCCTTAAAATCGGCTTTCCATAGTGTGATCAAAGAGGTACGAGATAAGAAAAAAGGAGATCAGACAATCGTGCAAGCCATCCCAGAAACACAATCTGCTCCTGAAACAGAAACAGAAATAGTAGAGGCTCCACCTGCACCCGAAGCTCCAACACCCCCTCCTGCACAACCAGCTGCAGATATTGTTGCTGCTGCTGCTGCACCACCGCCTCCACCACCTCCCACTGTTGTCTCTGCTCCACCGCCTCCTCCACCTCCTCCAATTATCTCTGCTCCACCTCCTCCACCGCCACCTCCCCCCATTATCTCTGCTCCTCCTCCTCCACCGCCACCTCCTCCTATTATTTCTGCACCTCCACCGCCACCACCACCTCCTCCTATTATTTCTGCACCTCCACCGCCACCACCACCTCCTCCAATAATTTCTTCTCCGCCAGCTCCCCCTCCGCCTCCACCCGTCATCTCGGCTCCTCCACCAGCAGCAGTACCCCCTCCAGTCATAGCTGCCCCAGCTGTAACTCAACCAGCAGCATTACCATCTGTAGCAGCACAACCAGCAGGAAACGTCGTTGCAAACTCTCCTGCTGCTTTGCCTGGTGCACTTGCAGGAGGCCCACAAGCAGGAGCCCTACAGCCAGGAGCCCTACAACCAGGAGCCCTACAACCAGGAGCCCTACAACCAGGAGCCCTACAACCAGGAGCCCTACAACCAGGAGCCCTACAAGCAGGAGCCCCGCAATCAGGAGGCCAACAGGCGGGAGTCCAACAGGCTGGAGTTCCGCAAGCAGGAGTACCACAAGCAGGAGGCCAACAAGCAGGAGACCAAGATCCGCATCATACAGCAGGTGTGAGTGACAGCCATACCACTGGCGGTGGGCCACAGACTTCACAAGCAGCTGGGCAGACTACGCAACCAAATGCTGCTCAGACAGCACCTCCGGTGCAACAGCCTGGCACAACTTCAAGTACTGAGCCTAGTCAAGCAGCTAATCAAGCAGCAGGTCCACTGCAACAAACGCCCTCGGTTTCACAAGGACAGCCAGGTGCCATAAAGGATTTTAAAGAAGGCAGCAAAGGATATAAAATTCTTGGTGATATCCTTGCGCAAGCCATGTTGAAGGCGGAAAAGAAACTAGAGAGAGGAATGCAAGGAGCAGTAATGGAAAGCGAAAGAAATAAAAAGATTGTTCAAGAGCACACGGCAAATGATAATAGCAATAAGGAAATTGAAGATGATGACACGACACTTAGAAGTAGTGAGGAAGGAGATAATATTGATAGAAATGGAGGCACATACGAAGAAGAACATAATGGAGATACAGCTGAGGAGGGATCTGCACAGTGGCATGACGAAGCTATCGAACCGAATAATCGGATTGGTAAGGACTTGAGTTATTCGTATGAAAGGCATCATAACCCAAGTGACATAAAAGTTGCTGAGCCAAGACCTAAGTTAAAAGGGAAATCAAGTAAAATTTTGAGAAATGGTCTGAAAAAAACGACAGCAAAAAAGGCATCAAGCAGTTCCTTAAAAGATGAAAAGCGGAAAAAGAAAGCATATCGTGCTTCGTCATTGATCAGAAACAAAACAAAGCAAAAAACAATCAGCAAACCTAATAATGGAGATAAATACAACGAAGACGAGGAGACACAGTTTTTGTGAAAGAAGTGGCGGAGGACCAGATTCTAATTCCTAAAGTACCAATTGCTACATTTTTTGCAAAATTTCAAAAATTTTTATACAGTCACAAGTAAGAACAAAATATGGGACAGAGGATGCATGATCTTGTTATTAAGATCTGTTTTTTGCTCTTCAATTTTTAAGCAAATGTAAATGTAATTTAATTGTAAATTTAATATTCATCAATTTTTTGGTATGCATGAAAGATTAAGCTTAAGAGCTGGGAAATGCAGTTAAAAGCTAAAAAACGAAATGAACATGCATCAGATCATACATAAACAAACACAGCTGTTTGCATTTTGCTTGAAAACCCTGTCAGTGATGCGCTGACGGTCTCCATTCAATATTTAGCAATCTTCTGGTAAAGTATTTGTAAAAAGGTAGCATAGGCGATCTAATAATTACAAACCATGGTGGAAGGTGCATTTTACAATGTTTGAAAATGATAGCTTGACTGCTCAATTTCTTGGTATCAGCGATAATTGTCGCAATGACATTTTATAAGTCGGTTGATCTGATTCGAATTATTTTGCTGTTTGTAAATGCACTTAATTAAACTTGCACAAATCATTTCGCACAAACATTATTAAATCCACAGCATGCGAAGCTTTTTTTTGTTGGCTGAAAAAATGGCCATAATAAGAACAAAAATGCAAGATGAACTTGAAAATTAATAACGCTATTTTAAAAACATACCTTTTAAAACATTTAAAATATTCTTGGGTTTGTGTACAAAAGACTTTCCATAGAAATGCAAGCCAGTAGTATTCAAAGGCATAAATGTTTCAAGAATTTTTTTTGAAAAGCTGTCTTGAAAAATTTCGAATTGTATGCAAAACGTGTGCGCCAAAATTCAGAACAAACATTTTTCAATATCGATACCACATTTTACCGAAATGGTTTGATTAAATAAAGCAATCCCCCTGAAACTACTTTTTAGTTAAAGAAAATATAATGAAAAACAATTCTTTAAATATTGATTTCTAATTTTTGCATTTTTGTATCAAAATATATCTAGCAAAACTGCAAGCCTATGTTCTGTCTACAAAACGTACAAAAGTGCAAAAAAAATCGTTATTATTTTCACACAAAGATATTCTTGAGGTTTCCTTTCAAGAATGTAAAATCTTCTTTAATGAATTTTTAAAAAACCTTTATCCAGTTTTCTATAAATTCGTGCCCAATATTCTGCCGAATAACTCCATAGAGCAACTGGTCTTTTTGTAACAAGAAAAATCAAAACCTTTCAAACTAAATCAGACAAATTGAAACATCGAAAAACGGTCTTCCCAAAAATAAACTTTAGTTTCACACAGTATTTGTTAAAAGATACCCAACAACATACAAACCCATAGTGTACTAGACTGGAAAATGTGACAAAGTTGGTTTTCTAGTTCGTATCAAAATATTTTCGATATTTATGATAAAAAGGCAAAAGAACCTTTTTTTATAATAGAAATTTTCGAAAAAAATTTAGAAGATACTTCTTAAAAAACTGCAACATTTAAGATGAGTCGGGTTTTGATAAAAAAGAAAAGCTATAGGCTTAGAAAAATCATTTTCTTTTTTTGGAAAAACTTTTTGTAAAAATATATCAATTTGTTTCTGTATGATCAAAAACAACAAAAATTGAATCTAATTCTGAAATCAAAGCTGTATCTTTAAAAAATCGCGGCATTTTAGAATGGTGGTTTATTTGATAAAAAAGTGATGGCAAAATTACGTTTAAAAATTGGCTAGCAAAAATGGTCTAGCAAAAATTTTTTGAAAACTTTTTTTCTAGAACATAGAAATTTTTTTCACATCAACAGAAAAAATAAGAAGGGACTTTAATAAAATTCATATTTCTTGAAGAATAGCAAGATTTTGATGGCTTGAGGTAATGTAAACATGTCCAATTTATGAATTTTCTTCCTAAAAACAGGTTAGTATGCCTCTTTATAACCAGATTATACAAGTATTTAGTAATATTCTAAAATTAAAGTAACGTTTTTCAATATACAGCGATGTTTATATTTGGGTCGGCTTTTGATATTAAAGTAAGGCTATAGGCTATATATCAAAATTGCAAGATATATTCAAAATGTTTTCTCAAAAGCAGATTTATTTGTTTCTGAAAAAAATGAAGACGCAAACATTGAGTTAAGTTCTAGAATCAAAGCCGTAATATTTGAAAAAGAAATGATATATTGAAATGATTCATCTTTGATAAAAACATTAAGCTATTGGCTTAGAAAGGCGGTGAAATACCTTTAAGCCAGAAGTTGGTTTTGTTCACATTAAGCCAGATATTGGTTTCGTTCTAAGACTGAAGTCTTATTTTTATAAAACAGCCATATTTAAATAAGTCAAATTATGATTAGAATAAGTCAATTTTTGACATTATGGAATGGTAGATTTTTGATAAAAAAGTAAGGCTATCAATCTTGAAAAATGCTCCAATTTTTTTGTAGATTTCTTTTCTTAAAACAGATTAATTTGTCTTTACATAACCAGAAAAGGCATTAACTGAATTTGTTATTGAATATAAGTCGTATAGACAGGGAGTTTTTAACAACAATCGAGCAAAGTGCCTAACCTTAGCTCTTGCTCTCTTTGTGAAAAATGAATAAGTTTTGTTTTGAGAGATCTTGGCCTAATAATTTTCCAAAACCTCTAAAATGGTGTGTTAACGTGAAGAAAGGCATTTTAGGTTGTTTTGAGCGCAAAAAATTTTTGATGAATTTTCTCGGTTTTTTAGTCTTTTTTGCCTATTTGGTCAGATATTTTTATGAATAAGTTGATTTTTGACAGATAGTTTTCTGGAACTTGTCAAAACTTCTCAGATGGTTTTGCTGACGAAAACCGAGGCATTTTAGGTTGTTTCGAGCAAAAAAGGTTTTGATGACTGCTCTTGATTATTTTAGTTTTTTTGTATATCCTGGGTTAGAGATTTCTGTGAACCAGAATTAAATCTATAGCATTTTTAACAAGTTTACAAGTCAATTGATCATTGTTTTAATCAATTACAATGTTGCAATTGATGCTGACATCTCATTTAATGATGTAATAGAATTTTTCAAATGATTCGTTTCATTTTCAAAAACTTTTAAAGTTATTTAACTGAGGTAAATAACTAAGCTCCTCTTAGTTAAAAAGAAAAATTATCATTTATACATCTTGCCTTTCTGCTTAACGTGCTTTAAACTGATAGATGATGTATGTAGTCTGCAGCTAGGAGCCTTTTTTCAGTTGCTCTCCTAAGGGCCAATAAATTTATTGAATGCTGAATGAAAACTTGCACAATTAGGTGTTATGTTTCGGATCATAGGTTCTCTTTTTTCTAGAGCTGACCCCCTGTCTAACGTGGAATTGCAATTTGATACAAGGGAATCTGCCATTTCCTATGCTGAAACTCAAGGTAGGACACTGTACAAGTTAGGTAAGATAAAGTGTTCTTTATTGTAGACGTAATGAAATCATATTTACGAGAACTCTTTAAAAAGTCATATTTAAATGGTTTTAAGAGATATAAATTTAGAATGAAAACAAAGTAATATACAAGAAAGGTTACAGAATAGATTCCAGTAGAAAAACTTAGGTTTTTCGTAGTTGTGATTTTTCTTTAATTGTGGATTAGTGAATAATTTTTTGAAATTTAGTTCCTCCCAAGGTTGGAAATATGAAGTAGATGAGCCAAAGACGACATCTATCAAACCAAAGAGCTATGGTGCCAATTTTTCATGGAACAAGCGCACCCGAAGATATACAAAATAGAATGTTTAGAAGACTATGTGAAATAATTGACTCATTTGTTTGATGTTTGTTTGGTAATATAATTTCATTGTATATCGATCCGTAAGCTGTGTGTTCATGATAAATTGTCTTGAAAATGATTGGAGACCTATCCATGCTCTGTTTTTTGTTTTATTGGAATATACACCTGGTAACATAATTGAGAAAATGTTCTCCTGCGTAAATTTCATGTTGAAGAACTTCAATCGGGTATGGAGAATGAAGTTTGAAACCACTTGAGACCTAATCATAATAAAGAGGCTTGATAAGACTGTCTGTTCACTTGAATATACTTTATCTACCATTTCTCGCGTTTCTGTGCTGTTTTCACAAAACAAGATGAATTGCTGCAGGTTTTCAACTGCTGTGTCTAGTTAAATATGACCTGCGCATGTCAGTAGTTCATCCTCAATTTTACTGTAATCTCATCTCTCTCTACAGAAAATTCTCGTAATATATCTCCAAATATATTGGCATCAGATTTACCTGCATTCACTCTTCCTCGCCAAGGCTCACTGGCTTTCCCGTAATTCTAAAATTGCTCTTAGCAAGGAAACTTCTAAAATCTTCCCTTAAAAAAAGGAGTCTGTTCTTGCGAAACGCCCTACTTACTGACTTTGGTCAAACGCAATAACTTCTGCATTTATCAGTGCACAAACAGTATATTTGCCACCTTCTTCTTACTGACAGTATCTTGTTGAAAAATGTTGCTATCAAATGGTAGATGTAGATTCATGGATGTGTGACTCTTAACTGCTATAGTCAATGTTTTACCATTCTACATCTTATCATCAGTAGCACAACGCGGGGAGGCAAGAGGGTGAGGATGCCCTACCCCAATTGCAAAAAGTCCCTTTGAAAAAGAGCGTTCCTGGCGTTCCAAAGGATGTGGACTTTTCCTTGCCCACCTCCCTTTGCCCCCCAATCTACCACCCTGGCTACGCTGCTCTTATTATAACTGTAACCACCCCAATTGCCACATTCAAAATGAAATCCTTTACGGTACTCGCCAAAATGATGAGTTACACCCACTTAACAGGCTTTTAAGCTTTGACCATGACAATATTTACATATTTATTATACAGAAAACCATTGAACAATAGCAACGTACCTAAATACAAAATCCAGTTTTCATTTCATTCCTTTGAAGAAAAGGGCTCTTAATTTCCGACCATGACAATATAAGGTAAACAATCTAAATTCGGCCATTGACCTTCCATTTTCTACGGTTCTAGTTTCCAATAGGGCTGAAAAATAATCTACCTAACAGAACAGATGCATCATTTGTTTAAAGGATCAATTTCAAAGATTTCACACTTTCGAATTCCAATTGTGATTTTCTCACATATTCATTACGTGTGCCGCAATTAATAACCTTTGCATCTTACAAACTGTAAATCCTCGAATTGCCCCCCCCCCTCAAAAAAACGCCCCCTCGAAAAAGCCCCACCCTAGAACTACAAATTGTCAATAAGCCCCCTCCTCAAAAAGCCCCTACTGCTACCGTGAATTCTCAAATTCGACCCCTCAGTTTGATGATTTTTGCCATTTGCTTTACCATCACAACAAATTCATACCTTTGGTGGTAATAAATTAAATGCTCGAAAAGAAATTTCTACTAAAATAAACGAGGTCTTTTAATAATGTATTTTTAATGTCTACAATAATTTTACAAGCCCCCCTTCGTATAAGCCCCACTCGATTAAGCCCCTATCCAAAAATATCAAAAATAAATAAGCCCCCAGAGGGCTAATACGAGGATTTACGGTACATATCTGACACCCTTTGGTTTCCTTTACGGAGGAGCCCTTGCCTTCCCATCATGCCCTATAAGGCCAATGCTGTTAGAAAAATGGCTTCCAAAATTTTTTCGTCAAATCGAGAACGAGAGAGATATCAAGTAGGGAATTATTTCGTGCACGAAAAGCTGTAAAGGCAAATGAAGATGGTCCAATACATCCAAAAGGTACGTTTAGTAAAGAATAGGTATTATTTTATAAGGTTTTTTGTGTTCATATCTAGGCCTAAATGTTTACTATTCAAATTATCCATCTTTACGATGCCAACCAAAGTTTCTTGAAATGAAATATTTTGAAAGAGGAATATATCTTTTCATTAGAAACTTAATCGCGAAATAGTAGATTCCTCCATTTGGAGGGTCGCTCAGGGGTACAGGGAATATGCGATAAGTATTCAGAGAGCCGGGGAACTTATCCAAAATTAGAAAGGAAAGGTTTTATCTAAGGGCCAAAGAACATTCATTCAGTAGTTTTTTATTACTTTTACATCCTCTTCTTAAAATGTTTGTTCGTATACCATTGCTAGAAAAGTGCATTTCTTTTTTACTTTTGCTATTCATCAAAATGGGTGGGAAAATATTAAAATTCACTGAAAGAAAAGACCCCACAAGCCCGCAGCCAGGACCGTGGAGGTAGGGGTGGCAAACTTCCCAGACCTGTTGTATGGAGACGTTTCAGTAACATTTCTTTTCAGGTTTTTTGAGCGACAGACACCTTTCTAAGTCCTAAATAGATAATGAGAGACCTGAATAAAGAGTTTTCCACTCCCTTTCAATCAAATTGTCATGGCAATCCTATTATCACGACAACAAACTTCATTGAAAATCGGAAGAAAAATTCTCGGGGTGGCAAATACCTTCCAATCATCCACTCCTTTATGCACTTACTCCTTTTCTTTCTCTCTCTTGAATTTAAGATATCATCACTCATTATTCGCTGATCAAGATACATTTTTTGTTATTTTAGAGCCTTTTTTCGTTGTGCCCCTTTTCTCGAGTTTTTTTATACGATGGTTCGGTTTAAAAACCCTCCTATCATTCACTCACTTTTCCAATTTCTCTTTCTCTTTTTATATTTTCAAGTTAAGATATCATTACTCGTCATCTTTGCAACTAATTCTCTAAAATTCGTTTTTCAATATACATTTTTTGTTATTTTAGAGCCTTTTTTCGTTGTGCCCCTTTTCTCGAGTTTTTTTATACGATGGTTCGGTTTAAAAACCCTTCTATCATTCACTCACTTTTCCAATTTCTCTTTCTCTTTTTATATTTTCAAGTTAAGATATCATTACTCGTCATCTTTGCAACTAATTCTCTAAAATTCGTTTTTCAATATACATTTTTTGTTATTTTAGAGCCTTTTTTCGTTGTGCCCCTTTTCTCGAGTTTTTTTATACGATGGCTCGGTTTATAAACCCTCCTATCATTCACTCATTCTTCCAATTTCTCTTTCCCTTTTTATATTTTCAAGTTAAGATATCATTACTCGTCATCTTTGCAACTTATTCTCTAAAATTCGTTTTTCAATATACATTTTTTGCCACTCTAGAGCCTTTTTTCGTTGTGCCCCTTTTCTCGAGTTTTTTTATACGATGGTTCGGTTTAAAAACCCTCCTATCATTCACTCACTTTTCCAATTTCTCTTTCTCTTTTTATATTTTCAAGTTAAGATATCATTACTCGTCATCTTTGCAACTAATTCTCTAAAATTCGTTTTTCAATATACATTTTTTGTTATTTTAGAGCCTTTTTTCGTTGTGCCCCTTTTCTCGAGTTTTTTTATACGATGGTTCGGTTTAAAAACCCTTCTATCATTCACTCACTTTTCCAATTTCTCTTTCTCTTTTTATATTTTCAAGTTAAGATATCATTACTCGTCATCTTTGCAACTAATTCTCTAAAATTCGTTTTTCAATATACATTTTTTGTTATTTTAGAGCCTTTTTTCGTTGTGCCCCTTTTCTCGAGTTTTTTTATACGATGGCTCGGTTTATAAACCCTCCTATCATTCACTCATTCTTCCAATTTCTCTTTCCCTTTTTATATTTTCAAGTTAAGATATCATTACTCGTCATCTTTGCAACTTATTCTCTAAAATTCGTTTTTCAATATACATTTTTTGCCACTCTAGAGCCTTTTTTCGTTGTGCCCCTTTTCTCGAGTTTTTTTATACGATGGTTCGGTTTATAAACCCTCCTATCATTCACTCATTTTTCCAATTTCTCTTTCTCTTTTTATATTTTCAAGTTAAGATATCATTACTCGTAATCTTTGCAACTCTTTCTCTAAAATTCGTTTTTCAATATACATTTTTTGCCAATCTAGAGCCTTTTTTCGTTGTGCCCCTTTTCTCGAGTTTTTTTATACGATGGTTCGGCTTATAAACCCTCCTATCATTCACTCATTTTTCAAGTTTCTCTTTTCCTTTTTATATTTTCAAGTTAAGATATCATTACTCGTCATCTTTGCAACTCTTTCTCTAACATTCGTTTTTCAATATACATTTTTTGCCACTCTAGAGCCTTTTTTCGTTGTGCCCCTTTTCTCGAGTTTTTTTTATACGATGGTTCGGTTTATAAACCCTCCTATCATTCACTCATTTTTCCAGTTTCTCTTTCTTTTTTTATATTTTCAAGTTAAGTTATCATAACTCGTCATCTTTGCAACTAATTCTCTAAAATTCGTTTTTCAATATACATTTTTTGCCAATCTAGAGCCTTTTTTCGTTGTGCCCCTTTTCTCGAGTTTTTTTTATACGATGGTTCGGTTTATAAACCCTCCTATCATTCACTCATTTTTCCAGTTTCTCTTTCTCTTTTTATATTTTCAAGTTAAGATATCATTACTCGTCATCTTTGCAACTAATTCTCTAACATTCGTTTTTCAATATACATTTTTTGCCACTCTAGAGCCTTTTTTCGTTGTGCCCCTTTTCTCGAGTTTTTTATACGATGGTTCGGTTTATAAACCCTCCTATCATTCACTCATTTTTCCAATTTCTCTTTCCCTTTTCATATTTTCAAGTTAAGTTATCATAACTCGTCATCTTTGCAACTTATTCTCTAAAATTCGTTTTTCAATATACATTTTTTGCCACTCTAGAGCCTTTTTTCGTTGTGCCCCTTTTCTCGAGTTTTTTTATACGATGGTTCGGTTTATAAACCCTCCTATCATTCACTCATTTTTCCAATTTCTCTTTCCCTTTTTATATTTTCAAGTTAAGTTATCATAACTCGTCATCTTTGCAACTTATTCTCTAAAATTCGTTTTTCAATATACATTTTCTGCCACTCTAGAGCCTTTTTTCGTTGTGCCCCTTTTCTCGAGTTTTTTTTATACGATGGTTCGGTTTATAAACCCTCCTATCATTCACTCATTTTTCCAATTTCTCTTTCCCTTTTTATATGTTTAAGTTAAGTTATCATAACTCGTCATCTTTGCAACTTATTCTCTAAAATTCGTTTTTCAATATACATTTTTTGCCACTCTAGAGCCTTTTTTCGTTGTGCCCCTTTTCTCGAATTTTTTTATACGATGGCTCGGTTTATAAACCCTCCTATCATTCACTCATTTTTCCAATTTCTCTTTCCCTTTTTATATTTTTAAGTTAAGTTATCATAACTCGTCATCTTTGCAACTTATTCTCTAAAATTCGTTTTTCAATATACATTTTTTGCCACTCTAGAGCCTTTTTTCGTTGTGCCCCTTTTCTCGAGTTTTTTTATACGATGGTTCGGTTTATAAACCCTCCTATCATTCACTCATTTTTCCAATTTCTCTTTCTCTTTTTATATTTTCAAGTTAAGATATCATTACTCGTCATCTTTGCAAATCTTTCTCTAAAATTCGTTTTTCAATATACATTTTTTGCCATTCTAGAGCATTTTTTCGTTGTGCCCCTTTTCTCGAGTTTTTTTATACGATGGTTCGGTTTATAAACCCTCCTATCATTCACTCATTTTTCCAATTTCTCTTTCTCTTTTTATATTTTCAAGTTAAGATATCATTACTCGTCATCTTTGCAACTCTTTCTCTAAAATTCGTTTTTCAATATACATTTTTTGCCATTTCTAGAGCCTTTTTTCGTTGTGCCCCTTTTCTCGAGTTTTTTTATACGATGGTTCGGTTTATAAACCCTCCTATCATTCACTCATTTTTCCAATTTCTCTTTCCCTTTCTATAGTTTCAAGTTAAGATATCATTACTTGTCATCTTTGCAACTAATTCTCTAAAAATCGTTTTTTCAATATACATTTTTTGTTATTCTGGAGCCTTTTTTCGTTGTGCCCCTTTTCTCGAGTTTTTTTTTACGATGGTTCGGTTTATAAACCCTCCTATCATTCACTCATTTTTCCAATTTCTCTTTCCTTTTCTTAATTTTCAATTTAAGATATCATTACTCGTCATCTTTGCAACTAATTCTCTAAAATTCGTTTTTTCAATATACATTTTTTGTTATTTTAGAGCCTTTTTTCGTTGTGCCCCTTTTCTCGTGTTTTCTTAAGAAGGTTCAGTTTATAACCTTTCCATCCTTCACTCAGTTTTGCACTTTCACTTTTCCTTTCTATCTCTTGAATTTAAGTCATCGTTGGGCGCTATCTTTGCATTCTCTAAAATTCGTTGTTGAATATAAATTTGTTGCTATTTTAGTCTTTTATCGTTACGTCCTTTTCTCGAGTCTTTTTACTGGTAAACATATTAGTATCCAAGCGGTTAACATTCCACTCATAAATAGCTAGCATAATATAAGGTCGGTGTTGATACAGACAGACAAGAGAGCACTCTTTTCTTATTTTCAAATAATATATTATTCTATTCTATAGGATTTAGCAGGGCTGCCCTTTATATATGCTTAACATCCTTATAGACAAACAAAATTTTTGATCAGACAAAATTTAAATATAATGACTTGTTGATTATTAACCTTTATAAATTGATTTCTTTTAGGCAATACGAGCAAATATATAAACAGTTATTTTACTAGAAGGCAACAGAAAAGACCATGACGACTTGCAAAATTTCATAAAGCAAAACTTAGAAGTGCATTTTTTTAGTAACTTCGATAAGGTATTTGAAATAGCACTGAATTTTTCGGAAGTAATGCAAAGCAAGGCAACAGCTCGTGGAATTTATATATTTATTTCCAGCCATTTATTTCCGATTGAATACTATAAAACACTAAAGCTAGATACTTTACATTTTAATGTTAATCACAAAACCTGCCAATAACCTTCACCGAATATTATTAGTATTAGCCTTTAGATAAATCCGTGGAGAAGTATGTAATTAATCAAGATAATTAGATTTGCAAGCAAAATCAACGGAAAAGAAGCCCAGTGTTTCTAATTTATTGATAAGCAAAACGTAATATTTTCCAGATTTTTTCCAGATCCGCGAAACCAGTTTTATTTTCAAGGCAGTGAAAGAAATTATTTTCATTCTTAGCTATTTTTCTTTCCTTTTTCCAATGCCAAAAATTCCATTTTTCGAAGTAAATTTTCCAAATACCAAGATGAATGCCCTTTCCAACACCCCCGCGATAACGATTCCATCGTTCAAAGGGCTACTTTTCCATTTCTTTTTTCACTAGATCATTTTGCTTACAGGGAAACAGTGGATTGAGTTGGGGCTACTCCATAGAAAATAAAAACTACAATGATTAGAAAAGTGTGGATTATACACAGATTTTTATGGTCCTCGTAGTGATTTACAAGAATCACATCTGCCAATTAGTTGTTTGAAAACAGAGGAAATAGCTGAAATTCTCGAGAGTTCATTACTAGTTGTTGTTCCTCAGTCAAAGCAACGTCACAGGAAATTTGTATCGTTAATTACTCTGTGATTCAGTTAATTCTATTTGGCTACTCCAGTACCGTGAAATTTTGCTTAAAGGGGAACTGAAGTGAAAAACGATTTTTGTACCACTGAAAAAGGTTCCCGTGCTGATTCAAAAACCGTTTGAATTTTTTAAATACATTATGTAGTTTTTAAGTTATTAAGTTTTTAAAGTCGAAATTTGCCCTCATCGATGGCGGAGCGAGAACGCGGTCAGACCACTGTGTCACGTGACCTTGTGACGTAAAGTGGTGGACACGAAGAGATGTTTTGATGAAATATAGTAGTGAGTCTGATAAGGTTCATGACAGGTAACAATCGTGAAAATTGTGATAAAAGCATGAAACTTAGTGAAAATACAGAATTCGATATGCGTAACAAGATAGAATATAGACCCATTTTGGGAAAAAAACCCTTGTGCTATTTTTAGCCTGGGATACTTGTGCCCAGTACTCAGAATATGTTGGCATGGTCAATCTATTTCTGTGAACTATACAGCCATGAAACTTGACAAACCGACACAATTTGACTTGCTGAAAACGATAAGAATGGTCCCCACCCTCAGAAATGCCCCTTGTGCTATTTTTAGACTGGGGTACTTGTGCCCAGTACTCAAAATACGTCAGTATGGTCAATCTATTTCTGTTAACTATACAGCCACGAAACTTGGCAAACCGACACAATTTGGCTTGCTGAAAATGATAAGAATGGTCCCCACCCTCAGAAATGCCCCTTGTGCTATTTTTGGACTGGGGTACTTGTGCCCAGTACTCAGAATACAATAGTATGGTAAATATATTTTGTTAACCATACAGCCATGAAACTTGGGAAATCTACACAATTTGACTTGCTGAAAAAGATAAAAATGGTCCCCATCCTCAGAACTACCCCTTGTACTATTTTTAGACTGGGTACTTGTGCCCAGTACTCAGAATACGTTAGTATGTTAACTATACAGCCATGAAACTTGGCAAACCCACACAATTTACTTGCAGAAAATGATAAAAGTGGTCCCCCACTTCAGAAATACCCCTTCAAACATGATTTCTCATGCTTTGTCTACAGAACATGATATCAAAGCATTTTCTGATTTAACTCCAGACATAAAAAACAATTCATACCAGGATGTACATAAAGGGGGAGGATTTAAAGCACAACCATTAAATGATGTATATGTTTCCAAGTTTATTAAATGTTGAGTTGAAGCGAATTTCAGAAAAATACAACCGTTGGGCACAAAAAACTTCATTCTCAAAATTTAAAAACAGTGTATCTAAACAACAGGCAGTGACAGAATACATTAAAAGAACATTGTACCCTGAAGGTAAAACATTTTCCTCTGATTATTTATAAAAAATGTTACCAAGCAGGTGGTACAGGACCATTATTGTAAGAGAAAATCTTGATCAAATCCAAACTATTCTACACATTTTGATGTGAGTGAACTGTGTTGAGAAGTACACCTTAGGAATCTTAAAAATATCAAGCCTTGCTCAATCCCCCCCCCCCCCCCCTTGATGTGACTAATCTAGTGATTTGGCCTAGGGCTGACAAGATTTGGCCATTGTCCCACTAGTTTCAACAAATTTATCTTCTTGCTATTATGAACTAAAAGTCTGGTCCTTTTGAATAACCCTGTGTATATAACCCTGTTCTCCACTGTATATGTAGTAGGTAGCTGATTTTTGCATTTTCATTGTCTCTCTGCAGAATTTTGAAACTCTTGTCTTCTTTGTCTTCTTTTCTTTACATTTGTGATAAATGCATACTTAAAGTTGTCCAGTTATTCCAGCACAAATACCCAAAAACCAGCAAACCATACATTGATCGGCCACTGTTTGTAGATACCTAGCAAAGTGGATATAATTTTAGGTATTATTCTATTTTAGGCATATTTATGCAATTCTATTAAATATTTGACATTTTCGAATTATCAGTCCAAAAATCTGAATTGCAGGAAGATTTAAAAATACTTGTCAATGTACACAAAACAAACCAGTTTTTAAACCAAAAGTGGATTAGGTCGACCTGTTCCGTGCTACACATCAAACTATGTATAAACGTTTTTATATCAAAGCAAATATTTATTAAATTGTAACATGTAATAATCCTTATTATTTCAGATTTTAGAAATGGAAAGATTATAATAGGAAGCCTACTCATTCTCTGTTGTATCTTACTTTTTATAAGGAAATAAGGAAATTGAGTTTGAGTATTTCTTGCCTTCATTGCAAGAAAAGAAACAAGGATCGACGTACCATTTATTTACTTCCTCATTTCTACCAACAAAACGAGCACGTCGCGGGAGATAATTCATTCCATCCTCTGGGATCTCATCGGGCCTAGGCTAATCTTCATCGCCACTTTCGCAGGTCCCGTTCGCCCTTGGTAGGGCAAGTACTTCACCACCACATGCTCCAAACACTTCATCGTCGCTCGATCTTAAGTCTGTTGTCATTCCTGAAGAGCTGTCGTGAAAATTGCGATCTGAAATTTTAACTATTAACCAAATAGACAGGTCATTTGCTGGAAAAATTAGGCCTCTTTTCCTGTCAAGGTTTTCTCTTCGGATTCCTTGCCAAGAAACATGCTGGAATAGATTAAGACTTGGGGCATGTTGAAATTTGCCAAAAATTTCAAAATGGCGGAATTTTTCAAAATGGCGATTTTTTTACAATGTTTTGGCTACAATGTATCGATATGGTCTTCTAAGACGAGCATTACTTGGCACCAAAGTGTCTTACAATGTTAAAGGCATGTTTGTTGTCATGACTGATCTTAAAGAAATCAAAATGGTATACTTTTGATGATTCTGATGGCCGACAACAAACTTTGACTGGGTCACAGACGACACACTACACCATGGGAACGATTTTCCAGCCATCATTCCTGGTGATAAAGGGACACGCTTATATGAATCATTCGTAGATCTATTGCACCACGGAAAGAAAGATTATGGCTTATATGTTATTCCAAAGAAACGGGCAGGCCTTCCAGCAATGCCTGATTTTGAAGACATAATCAAAGATTCACCACTGATTGAAGAGGCATTTCATCGTGATGTAGCTTGGGTATTGTGTGGAGCTGTAAGTAAAGAGATGCTTCTAGAAATACAGCCTGGATTAGACACTGATGCTCTCCAGCTAGTTGCATCATGGACAAACTTCATGAAAGCTTCAACAGATTGTACTACAAGAAGGTGCAAACTAGAAAATCTTCCTGTTACTCCTCCAGATGATAACGTCGTCAAATGGTATATGGACATGATTCAAAATATGCTTGATCAGCTAGAAATAGATCATATTTTTCTTCATGCAGATCAAGCAATTTATTCAAAAGTTCTTATTATTCAATGGCTAAACCAAGGGAAGTACGATCAAATCATCACCTACTTGGGCGGCTTCCATCCCATAATAGTCAATTTGAATATCCTTGGAAAAAAGTATTCTTGTCTCAGACTTAAGGAATGGTGGATGAATGGCGATGTAATAGCACAAGGGTCTGCTGGTCAAGCGATGAAAAGAAGGCATTGCCATAGAAGCATAAGGCTACAAAAACAGGCTTTTGAAGCCTTGCTTCGCTATCAAATGAAGGGTGTCCTGAACAAAGGTGAATTCAGTCCAAGATTCAAAAGGAAAATTGTGAATTTGAGGCTTGTCCAATCAACCGCCAATTTGAAGTCCATAACTAATTCACAAGAATTCAAACAGATTATGAACAATTTAACAGATGCCTTTGACACACAGGATCAAATGATGATGCAATACATTCGTGATGTCTCGGCTATGTTATGCTTCGTCAGTGCTGTAAAAGAGAAAAAACAATTGAGCGCCATTTAGCAGCAGAGCGTGTTTTGTTGCGAGTGTTTTGCATTTGGGCATCAAAACTATACCCGTTACCTGACATTTCAACATGTCAAGCTGCAGGATATTAGATCAAAGCAAGAGCGAGCACGGAATGACCTTCTGGTTAATGGCTTTGGTGGTTCAGTCTCTGGCAAACCATACTTGACTAATCATGGCGACTTGGTAACCGAAACAACCATTAACAGAGAGGTAAGGGTCAGAGGGAGCCCCATGCAAGGTGGATTAAGCACCGATGAGAAGGCTGTTGATACCTTTGTAAAGACCAGTCATTTCATGGCTACTGTTCGAGCCATACTGAAAGTACGTTTGAATGTTTTGACGCAGTCCGTTCACAAAGAATCAACTGTTTGTGCGATAAAGAAGCACGAGGCAATGACCGAAGATCTTGTTTTGCAGCTTGATAAGTATTATGATCCATTCCTAGATGGTCCTGCAAGACATTTCAAAACTGGAGCCGAAATCGAGCCATCGGTCATTGAGGGACTTCTGAATTCATCTGCAGTAGGAGAAGCAATGTATGCTGAGTTTATTGACGAAAGACTCAAAGCCAAAGAAAGTAGGGTTAGTAAATTTGCATCAATAAAAATCCTAGGATCAAAACTGGCATGGAGCGGGCAAAAAGGTTTCCAAAGCCATAAGCATTCTCAAGGAGGACAGGCAAACATTTGGAGCACTTTTTGGTAAAGGCTACAAGTCCAAGAGACGCACATTCTTATCCTTTTACAACTGTTCCACTAGCTTTAGCATCACCTGACAGTGATCTCAGACAAGGCTGGAAAGTTGCATTATGAAATTCTCTGATAGAAGAATCTATAGCAGAAGTGCAAACACCTTTGTCTAAAGCAGCGTGGATAATTGACGGCATGGCTGCAGTAAGGTCAATCAAAAGTGAACCGACTTGGGAAGAGTATGCAAAGGCATACTTCAGATTCTGCACACCTGCAGCCTAAGATCTTCAGAAGTGGCAAATGAAGATAGGACAGGAAAGATTCGTAAATATCGAGTCAATATTCGTAAATGTTCAAATATCGGCATAAAAGCCTGTAGTATTTTGGCAGCATACTACAGAATCACTGGTTGTGATACGACGTCTTTTCCATTTGGAATTGGAAAATTAATATCATGGAAAAAGATGGTCAAATTGAGATGCTATAGTCTGCTGAACAACTTTGGTTCCACTCTTCCTTCCATCGGATTTTGTCTCTTGATAAAGAGTTCTTTCGAATTGTCATGTACGGAGGCAAAAAAGATGAATGCCATGTTGACACAATAATTCGAATGTACGAAAGGCAGAAAGTCAAGTCAAGTTTGGAAATGATGAAAATGGCTCCAGGCTCACATATGGCATCAATGCACAAAGCAGATGATTAACTTTCCTCTGTTGACTGAAACATGGGGATGGAAAGAAGTATACGTGCAACCAGTTTCCCCAAATAACAACCAGTCAGACACTGATAATGGAGCAGAAGTTGTTGGTGGAAGTGAAAACAGTGAAGCAGAAAGCACAGATGATAGTGACTATGACTTTGATGCTGACTCAGATGGAAGTTAGGATGACTTTTAGTTTTCAGTATTGAAATTTATGATGGAGTTGGACCATAATAGAACCTTTTTCGTTGCGTTTGTTTAACTTTTATATGGTTTCTGGCCACAGTTACTTTGTTTTATGGAGCGAAGCGCCAAAATTGTTGATTTGTTTAGTTCTGCCACTTTAAGAACACCATTTTGAATTTTTGATGATTAGTCATGACAACAAACATGCTTTTAACATAGTAGGTCACTTTGGTGCCAAGTGATGCTCGTCTTAGAAGACTATATCGATACATTGTAGCCAAAACATTGTAAAAAATTTGCCATTTTGAAAAATTCCGCCATTTTGAAATTTTCGGCAAATTTCAACATGCCCCAAGTCTTAATCTATTCCAGCATGTTTCTTGGCAAGGAATCAGAAGAGAAAACCTTGACAGGAAAAAAGGCCTAATTTTTCCAACAGATGACCTGTCTAAAATTCCCTCCCTCCGATTCACTCTACTACAATGTTGTTTTCGTTAGGTTCGGGGCACGTGTCCACGACTTTACGTCAGCCCCTGAAACTTGTCTCCAGACCTCTCCGCCACGGAAATGGAGAAATTTCACACTTTGCGCGTTAAATGCAGGAAAACGAAAAGAAAAACACTAATTTCGTGTCGATATTCGAAATCAGCACGATGAAAACTACTAATTAAATGATTTTCATTTTTCACTTCAGTTCCCCTTTAAAGTTTCTGAAATGGAAATACATAAACAAAGCAACAGGGCTCTTGCAATAATTAAGATATAAGACCTTATTTTTACAGGAATGAGAATTCCGCGTTTTCCGCGTTTTCGATTTTGAAAGAGGGTGAAAATCGAAAAAGCAGAAAACGCGGAAACTCTTAATAACCAATTATATTTGCTAATTTGATGACAAGACTCAGGCACCGCGGAGCAGGGGGGCCTTGGGGGGGGGGGGGGGGGGTTGGTGGGGCACAAATCTTCCACCATTTTCTTTATCTTTATCATGTTGAACTGTTATGTTAATAAGCCCAAACCCCTATGAGGTAAAATTATAGAGGATTTGAAGAAACAAACTTTACTTTAAACCAGAAGGAGAGAGAGGGACAGGAGAAGGGAACAGCCTGGCAAAAGCATACATTAAAATAACAAGAAGCCCTATCCAAAACACTTACTAACACTCTCTGTAACAACTTTCATCCAAGAAAACCTAACTACATTCACTATTATTTCCAAAGACATCAAATCAGCAAGTTAAGGCTTAATAGCATGACTTAACACCTAAATTTGAATAATACAATTGAAAGAAAATAAGAACCCTTAATGATTTCAAATTCTATAACATCTCTCATGAAAAAGCTCTGATAGAATTTCATTTGACCAGCATTTAATCTGCTCTGAAGGATTGCAGCTCAATGTAAGATGATTTCAAAAGTCATTATCTCATTTTTCTTTTTTAAGAAAAAACACAACAGTTTTCTAATTATACTTTAGTACATGAAATTTTATTTGGATATGAATGTTAAAGTGAATCAGACTTTAAATGTAAAGGTCAATAACCATTACAAGAAATTTTGAGCAAAAAAACCAAAAGCATCAACAAAATGTTTTTAAACAAAGCACTGAAACTAATAAAAATCAACACCAGTTTGTGAAAGACTATATACTAAAATGTTGATAATCTTTATATTATATAAATTAATATAAATTTGTTTAATGTAGAGTCATGGATATTTGCATTCTGCTTTGACTTCTGTGGTGTTTTGTCTTGATAGGAAAACTTTGGAACCAAAAATCAGGTAGTTAATTATGATACAGCATTTTGCTAAGCAATATAATTTCTTACAAGGTTGTAATCTACCTTTCAAATCAAGTATTTCAAAAAGTATTTTAAAATATGTAGCAAACTAAAAGAGCTATCAATAAACAAGACTTTTTTGCAGTGTATCATATGTTGTTTCAACCAAAGTTGAATATAATTTACTTTAAATAAATGCCTTCTTGATGCTAGAAACAGCCCTCCTTGCACTGCTGCAAGAAATCAGTTGCTTTGCAATTCATGCTTACCATTCTTCACTTTCTTCAAAAAGATTCTGCAATCTTAAGACATCAATATCATGTTTCCTTTTCTATATTGTTTTGAATCTTGCTTTATTAATGCTCTCAATTTAGTCACTGTTCCTAAAAGAATGTTAATTTTTTTGTTTGAAGAACCTCCTTTTCTTTGTTGCCAGAATGATTTCATTGATTCATCTTTTAACTGAAAATATTTTGCCAAAATGTTCTATAATTTTCCTTTGTAGACTTAGCCTTAAAAAGATTTTGCACTTTAAAGCATAGCAAAGATGGATATCGAATTATGTGTGATTAAAGCAGTGATTCATTATGTGAGTCTATGTCAGCAGTGATTCATGAGAGCATAATGGTCCAAGGAATTTTTTCAAGTTGAAACGACAATTATGACTTTATATTCACCCTTATTTTAGTTATGGTATTTATACAATTCAGAAGACTTGGTCCTCAAAATGAATTCTCTCCCTTCATCATACACTCGCTGTTTCATACCTATTTTCCCTGCACCATTCAAAAATGGCTACGTTGCTGCCCTTTATTTTTAATTTTTATGGTTCATTCTACATTTAAATGTTCTTCTGAATCGATGTTCATTAAAAAGTTTTAAATTTTTGCAGTTTCACATTCAGTTCGACATCAGATCAAGAGTAGACAGCCTTGAATTGCTTGCAAAAAATCTCTTCCTCTATTTTTTTAATAGATATCGAGGCCGAGATTGCCCTTAATCTAATTTCAATCATAAAATTTATTTTCCCATAAGATACTGACATTAATATATATGCATTAACCCACAGAATGAATACATTACAGAACTTTCCTTCCGTCTGCAGATAATCTATCAACTAATTCTTTACTTAATTTTTGGGTGTGGCCTTTGATAAAGGGCGTGTTTGTGTGGCTTTCTTATTTTGCCTCCCCCACTTCTGATCTGCTTCATACGTAGCTTGATGTAGGACACAGCTGCATATTGTTTTGTGGGTTTTAAGGATATCACTTAAATATTGAGAGTTTAGGAAAAATTTAGGACAATATCCTCACTTGTTTAATTTCCTCCGAATTCTTCCAAACTAAAGCTGTAATGTGATGCCAATGATTAAGTTTTAATGCAAAACATTATATATTACTTTTAATTACCATGACATTACCTTTACTAATGCTGCATTTGGAATCATTTTGAAGATATCCTCTTAGCAACGATACTACCCTTTCATAAGAAAACCTCCTCTCTCAGCTCCTTCCAACCAATATCAATTTTTTGCCAACTTGGTTTTGAAAACAATTTTTTTTGCTTTTTAGAACTTTGAAAAAATGTTAACAATGTAAAAGCCATCTAGGGTGTCGATATTTTGATTTAAATGACTCTTTAATTTCAGACTTTCTTGATAACGTTCTCCAGAACTCTTTTATTCATAAACTGTTTGGTTTCTTTGGTCCTTCAGTTCTTCCTTTTAGCTCTGGACTTTGTTCTCTTGGACAAAAGTTCAGAAACTTTAATTTTCTTAAACTTAATTGAAATATTTTTTCAACTACTTCCAATGTTATTTTTCTTGGTTAAAATCCTAGGGCTCACAAAATCCTCTTCAAAGCCTCACCAATTTAGCCAGTTGATGCTATGAAGACCTAGAGACTGGATATGAATAGGATTTGGACTGAAACTTCGTAAAAAGGTTGATGGCTTTGGCAGGTATGTCGGTTGCCTTTCCTTCAAATATTACCTAAAACTTACAAACTTAAATAGCGTGGATCCTTGTGCTTTTATTCTGACGTGTAGACCTTTTATTTTCTTAGGAAAATTTTTATTTTCAAATTAGCATCATATTTCAAAAAATATTTTTTCCTTGTGAATTAAAATTAATTTATGACTTACTATACATTGCTTTGTTGAAAAGTCTCTTACTGTTCTTAGCTTTGTAAAAAAAAGTCTCTAAAAACGTTTGCATTTCTGTGTCCTTTCGCATGAATTTTTATTTCTAACTTACTGCTGGTAGCTACGTTGCTGTTGGGAGCTTTGCTCTAGAGTTTTTCTAAAATCCTTCGTTGATTTTATTTTTTTGCCTGTCAATTTTTATTGCAAAGTTGCTATAAGGAGTTTTGCTTTAGAGTTTCTCTAAAATCCTTCGTGGTTTTTATTTTCTTGCCTGTCAATTTTTATTGCAAAGTTTCTGTAAGGAGTTTTGCTTTAGAGTTTCTCTAAAATTCTTCGCGTTGTTTTTATTTTCTTGCATGTCAATTTTTATTGTAAAGTTGCTCTAGGGAGCTTTGCTTTAGAGTTTCTTTAAAAGCCTTCCTTGATTTTATTGTTTTTCTTTTTCAATTTCTAAAACTACGTTGCTGTAGGGAGCTTTGCTTTAGAGTCTCTCCAAAATCCTTCGTTGTTTTTATTTTGTTGCCTGTCAATTTTTATTGCAAAGTTGCTGTAGGGAGCTTTGCTCTAGAGTTTCTCTAAAATCCTTCGTTGATTTTATTTTTTTGCCTGTCAATTTTTATTGCAAAGTTGCTGTAGGGAGCTTTGGTTTAGAGTTTCTCTAAAAATCTTCGTTGTTTTTATATTCTTACCTATCACTTTTTATTACTACGTTGCTGTAGGGAGCTTTGCTTTAGAGTTTCTCTAAAAATCTTTGTTGATTTTGTATTCTTACCTATCACTTTTTATTGCTACATTGATGTAGAGAGCTTTGCTTTAGAGTTTCTCTAAAAATCTTCGCTGATTTTACATTCTTACCTATCACTATTTATTGCTACATTGATGTAGAGAGCTTTGCTTTAGAGTTTCTCTAAAAATCTTCGTTGTTTTTATATTCTTACCTATCACTTTTTATTACTACGTTGCTGTAGAGAGCTTTGCTTTAGACTTTCTCTAAAAATCTTCGTTGAATTTATATTCTTACCTATCACTTTTTATTACTATGTTGCTGTAAAGAGCTTTGCTTTAGAGTCTCTCCAAAATCCTTCGTTGTTTTTATTTTGTTGCCTGTCAATTTTTATTGCAAAGTTGCTGTAGGGAGCTTTGCTCTAGAGTTTCTCTAAAATCCTTCGTTGATTTTATTTTTTTGCCTTTCAATTTTTATTGCAAAGTTGCTGTAGGGAGCTTTGCTCTAGAGTTTTCTCCAAAATCCTTCGTTGTTTTTATTTTCTTGCCTGTCAATTTTTATTGTAAAGTTGCTCTAGGGAGCTTTGCTTTAGAGTTTCTCCAAAATCCTTCGTTGTTTTTATTTTGTTGCCTTTCAATTTTTATTGCAAAGTTGCTGTAGGGAGCTTTGCTCTAGAGTTTCTCTAAAATCCTTCGTTGATTTTATTTTTTTGCCTGTCAATTTTTATTGCAAAGTTGCTGTAGGGAGCTTTGCTTTAGACTTTCTCTAAAAATCTTCGTTGTTTTTATATTCTTACCTATCACTTTGTATTGCTACATTGATGTAGAGAGCTTTGCTTTAGACTTTCTCTAAAAATCTTCGTTGTTTTTATATTCTTACCTATCACTATTTATTGCTACATTGATGTAGAGAGCTTTGCTTTAGAGTTTCTCTAAAAATCTTCGTTGTTTTTATATTCTTACCTATCACTTTGTATTGCTACATTGATGTAGAGAGCTTTGCTTTAGACTTTCTCTAAAAATCTTCGTTGTTTTTATATTCTTACCTATCACTTTTTATTGCTACATTGATGTAGAGAGCTTTGCTTTAGAGTTTCTCTAAAAATCTTCGTTGATTTTACATTCTTACCTATCACTATTTATTGCTACATTGATGTAGAGAGCTTTGCTTTAGACTTTCTCTAAAAATCTTTGTTGATTTTATATTCTTACCTATCACTTTTTATTGCTACATTGATGTAGAGAGCTTTGCTTTAGACTTTCTCTAAAAATCTTCGTTGTTTTTATATTCTTACCTATCACTTTTTATTGCAACGTTGCTGTAGAGAGCTTTGCTTAAGACTTTCTCTAAAAATCTTTGTTGATTTTATATTCTTACCTATCACTTTTTATTGCTACATTGATGTAGAGAGCTTTGCTTTAGAGTTTCTCTAAAAATCTTTGTTGTTTTTATATTCTTACCTATCACTTTTTATTACTACATTGATGTAGGGAGCTTTGCTTTAGACTTTCTCTAAAAATCTTCGTTGTTTTTATATTCTTACCTATCACTTTTATTACTACATTGATGTAGAGGGCTTTGCTTTAGACTTTCTCTAAAAATCTTCCTTGTTTTTATATTCTTACCTATCACTTTTTATTACTACGTTGCTGTAGAGAGCTTTGCTTTAGAGTTTCTCTAAAAATCTTTGTTGATTTTATATTCTTACCTATCACTTTTATTACTACATTGATGTAGAGAGCTTTGCTTTAGAGTTTCTCTAAAAATCTTCGTTGTTTTTATATTCTTACCTATCACTTTTATTACTACATTGATGTAGAGAACTTTGCTTTAGACTTTCTCTAAAAATCTTCGTTGTTTTTATATTCTTACCTATCACTTTTTATTACTACGTTGCTGTAAAGAGCTTTGCTTTAGAGTTTCTCTAAAAATCTTTGTTGATTTTATATTCTTACCTATCACTTTTTATTGCTACATTGATGTAGAGAGCTTTGCTTTAGAGTTTCTCTAAAATATTTGTTGATTCTACATTCTTACCTATCACTTTTTATTGCAACGTTGCTGTAGAGAGCTTTGCTTTAGAGTTTCTCTAAAAATCTTTGTTGATTTTATATTCTTACCTATCACTTTTTATTGCTACATTGATGTAGAGAGCTTTGCTTTAGACTTTCTCTAAAAATCTTTGTTGATTTTATATTCTTACCTATCACTTTTTATTGCTACATTGATGTAGAGAGCTTTGCTTTAGAGTTTCTCTAAAAATCTTTGTTGATTTTATATTCTTACCTATCACTTTTTATTGCTACATTGATGTAGAGAGCTTTGCTTTAGAGTTTCTCTAAAAATCTTTGTTGATTTTATATTCTTACCTATCACTTTTTATTGCTACATTGATATAGAGAGCTTTGCTTTAGAGTTTCTCTAAAAATCTTTGTTGTTTTTATATTCTTACCTATCACTTTTTATTACTACATTGATGTAGGGAGCTTTGCTTTAGACTTTCTCTAAAAATCTTCGTTGTTTTTATATTCTTACCTATCACTTTTATTACTAAATTGATGTAGAGAGCTTTGCTTTAGACTTTCTCTAAAAATCCTCGTTGTTTTTATATTCTTACCTATCACTTTTTATTACTACGTTGCTGTAGAGAGCTTTGCTTTAGACTTTCTCTAAAAATCTTCGTTGTTTTTATATTCTTACCTATCACTTTTTATTACTACGTTGCTGTAAAGAGCTTTGCTTTAGAGTTTCTCTAAAACTCTTTGTTGATTTTATATTCTTACCTATCACTTTTTATTGCTACATTGATGTAGAGAGCTTTGCTTTAGAGTTTCTCTAAAAATCTTTGTTGATTTTATATTCTTACCTATCACTTTTTATTGCTACATTGATGTAGAGAGCTTTGCTTTAGACTTTCTCTAAAAATCTTCCTTGTTTTTATATTCTTACCTATCACTTTTTATTGCTACATTGATGTAGAGAGCTTTGCTTTAGACTTTCTCTAAAAATCTTTGTTGTTTTTATATTCTGACCTATCACTTTTTATTACTACGTTGCTGTAGAGAGCTTTGCTTTAGAGTTTCTCTAAAAATCTTTGTTGATTTTATATTCTTACCTATCAGTTTTTATTGCTACATTGATGTAGAGAGCTTTGCTTTAGAGTTTCTCTAAAAGCCTTCATTGATTTTATTTTGTTGTCTTTCAATTCCTATTGCTACGTTGCTGTAGAGAGCTTTGTTTTAGAGTTTCTCTAAAAATCTTTGTTGATTTTATATTCTTACCTATTACTTTTTATTGCTACATTGATGTAGAGAGCTTTGCTTTAGAGTTTCTCTAAAAATCTTCGTTGATTTTATATTCTTACCTATCACTTTTTATTACTACGTTTCTGTAGAGAGCTTTGCGTTAGAGTTTCTCTAAAAGCCTTCGTTGATTTTATTTTGATGTCTCTCAATTCCTATTGCTACGTTGCTGTAGGGAGCTTTACTTTAGAGTTTCTCTAAAAGCCTTCGTTGATTTTATTTTGATGTCTCTCAATTCCTATTGCTACGTTGCTGTAGGGAGCTTTACTTTAGAGTTTCTCTAAAAGCCTTCGTTGATTTTATTTTGATGTCTCTCAATTCCTAATGCTACGTTGCTGTAGGGCGCTTTGCTTTAGAGTTTCTCTAAAAGCCTTCGTTTATTTTATTTTGTTGTCTCTCGATTCCTATTGCTACGTTGCTGTAGGGAGCTTTACTTTAGAGTTTCTCTAAAAGCCTTCGTTTATTTTATTTTGTTGTCTCTCAATTCCTATTGCTACGTTGCTGTAGGGAGCTTTACTTTAGAGTTTCTCTAAAAGCCTTCGTTGATTTTATTTTGATGTCTCTCAATTCCTATTGCTACGTTGCTGTAGGGAGCTTTACTTTAGAGTTTCTCTAAAAGCCTTCGTTTATTTTATTTTGATGTCTCTCAATTCCTATTGCTACGTTGCTGTAGGGAGCTTTGCTTTAGAGTTTCTCTAAAAATCTTCGTTTATTTTATTTTGTTGTCTCTCAATTCCTATTGCTACGTTGCTGTAGGGAGCTTTACTTTAGAGTTTCTCTAAAAGCCTTCGTTGATTTTATTTTGTTGTCTCTCGATTCCTATTGCTACGTTGCTGTAGGGAGCTTTGCTTTAGAGTTTCTCTAAAAGCCTTCGTTTATTTTATTTTGATGTCTCTCAATTCCTAATGCTACGTTGCTGTAGGGCGCTTTGCTTTAGAGTTTCTCTAAAAGCCTTCGTTTATTTTATTTTGTTGCCTCTCAATTCTTATTGCTACGTTGCTGTAGGAAGCTTTGCTTTAGAGTTTCTCTAAAAGCCTTCGTTTATTTTTTTTTGTTGTCTCTCGATTTCTATTGCTACGTTGCTGTAGGAAGCTTTGCTTTTTTTTTTTTTGAGTTTCTTTGAAAGTCTTTGTACAGCACATTAAAATTTTCTTTTACCCTCAGTAACTTATGCTGCATCTTTGCTTGTTTTTTACATTTTATCATTATCAGCATTTTTCATAAAGAGATAAGTTTGCACTTTGGCAGTATCCAGGACGGCGTGCAATCTCCTCAAACCCCCAAAAGGATAAAATTTCCGCCTTTTTCTGTTCACGTAAATATAATCAAAACCTTTGGTACCAAATGGATGCAAGAAAGGCATGTATTTTTTTCATCATTCTATAAGCCTTTCTGGGCGGGTTATTAAACGCTCCTAGAAAATATTCCATATTCTCAAGCCTGCGAGTTGCTTTTTTCGGTGAGTAGCCTTTCCCTCTTCCATGTTCCATTCTGTGTAGTAGGAAAAGCACCCTTTAGCGCGATATGTTTATGTTGAAACTCCAAATATTTACTTGTTATTTTTCTCTGGGGGTGCTCCCTGCTAACCACCTTCAAACAAAGGTATATCCACAGGATAGTTGGGTCGGGAGATTGCGTAAGAACACAACAAAATTGATGCCTCTGGGGTATACAACAGATACAACTTGGATGCCATAAAAGTCATTGATAAATTACTATCTGAGGCATCAACAAACTGTTGTACAAGCAGGAAATCGCAAATTTTATTAAACTGTCACTAATGATGATTATTTGCAAAATTATCAATGATCAAGGTCGAATAATTATAAATACAACCAATGACAATGATCAAATGACAATGGCTAATATCAAGTCTGCACAGAAAACCGATAGCAGAGTTTTGGATCGAAAATCACTAGAGAGGCGAAACCAAATAGCCAATCACGCGCCAATACTCCTTTTAGGTCATTTTCGATCCAGCAAAGAGCTCAATTCCCGGCAAACTTTTCCAATACTATATCAAAACTGGTGCATCAAATAAATATTTCATCGCAAAGAGACCATTGAGATATCATTAGAAAAACTTTCAAACGACTTCTATAAGCTCTTTATTGAAGTTGCCAACTTTGGTTACGAATAGATTTGACTGAGTTTGCGAACTTGATTTTGCTTACGACAGAAAAAACGCAAGCCCTTCTGTTTAAAACAAACCATGATTTTCATAACATCAAATTTAGAACAACAAAATGCTTACTAAAAACTTTTGCAGTATTCAATGGAAGAAGTATGTGCTTGGAGGGGCGCCTTTGAAGGGGACTCGTGAGCCCAAGTTTCGTAAGAGGAATTCCTTCTTTAAAGTTACGGTAAACGTTTTTGAGACAATATTTGGTATTCTCTCCCTAAAATCCAAACTATTAACGGAATCAGATTAAACTATACACCATTTGATGCACAAGCATTTTGTAATTGCAACCATATCAAAATAATTGGCAAATAATGTAGAATGATCCTTTCCAGGCAAGTTTATTGCTTAAATGAGTGTACCACCTTCAAAAGCTATTTTGTACCATTGCGTTTGGGGTATAAAATCTGACTTATATCAGCAGAAAGCGCAGATCCTAAGCTACCAAATTGAGTCTCAAATTTTTTAAATTACTCTTTCCCTTGAAAATATGCCCTTTCAAATATTGGCAATTGGCAATGTGAATTTTTCTTCCCTCACATAGCTGTACTTGGCTATAAAAGACGGACCAGAGCAAATACAAAAATTTTGAGACAAACTTTGCTTACCCGACATTTGTCCTGGCCGTGTGCAAATTGTTGAGCCATTCAATTGGTTCCTTAGGTACAAAATAGCTGATTTTACTGATTGCACTTGCAAGATACACCCGTAAACCACAGTGTAATCCGGGTCAAGTCAATATAGTCCAGTCAATTTGTGGTGTAAGCTCAAACAAATTGCAACAGGAATGAATACATGCTAAAAAGATTACAAAATGTATTTATACCTCGAGCAAAAAAGTCCTAGAAAATCATTGAAGTGGAACATTGGAAAATTTAAATGCCATTTAAGGTAGTACATTGGCTAAATTTTGAAATATGGTGAATGCTGCAAAATATGGTCTTCTACCAAATTAGGCGTTTTTAGAGTCGCTCAGTAATTATGCAATCGTCTTAACTCGTCTTAATTCGTCTTACCTATCTACAAAATGATTTTCGCTTTGCAAAGTCTCATGAAATTTGGACTAACAAGGGTATTATTTCTCTATTTTGAGTCTTGAATGCGATTGACGCTTTTGATTTCAAGCCAAAATACGAAAACAACCAAACTATACCAAACCAAACCAAACCAAATTATCTAAATAATCAAAAACGAAAAATTATCAAACAAATTAATTAGATATTGGTCATTCTAAATTATTCACAAACTGTCCTCCAAATTTTCTTCCATATCTGCCTGCATGGCGTTCTCGCAGCTCACTCCGCGGCATTCTCCGCAACACGTTGTGCAAATCAGTTTGCAAAGGCATCATTTTCCCTTTTTCAATGATCCACCCTCATTCTGTAGGATCGAGATCTTTTCCTTTCCATTGCATTACTTGAGCGAAAACTCGATAACTGTGATACTTAGCAGCAGAAGAGGTGGGTGGAAGTACCTGTGGGCTGATAGCAGATTTACCAGAAATAGCTTTATTACAGAAGGTATTGTAACGCAAGGCATCGAGTCCTTCACCTTCCTTTCCTTTATATAAGCAAACGAGAGCATGCTCGCCAGCAGATGCTATTTCCTCAGTGTTGGCAAGATCATTCTGGAACACTGCAGCCTGTCGTTGTAAGTGTTTATTTTGTTGGAATATCTTCAACGATAACCCTTTACCGATGCCATACAAGCTAGATGTTGTGTCGCACCCAAGAATGACATGTAGGAACAAAATATTGTTGCATATATCTTTGCCCAACAATTCCTTACATAGTTTAATATCCCAGACATTTGTACCTCTAGCATTCTGCTTGGACTCAGAGTAGAAGTAGATTTTTTTCGACTCTTTGTTTGCGTGGTAAATGAGCAAAATTAGCAAATCTGTGTCTTCACCAATCACCGCCTTCTCTTCTTCCACTGAGGCCTCAATCCCTTTTTGAACAATCAGAAGATCAGCATCAGCATCAGCCTGGTAGACATCACAGCCCTCTGCCTTCAACTTTGCTGCAAGCATGTTGATAAACCTTTGCTTGTTTTCTTCTCAGCTAGGGTCCTACATGAATGTCTCCATCTGTTTCCTTTGGGTGCTTTTTTGCATCAAGTGTAATGGCCTGGTTTGCTCTTTTGAACACAAAATCTTTGCAATATTGACCTGTCATCTTTTCAAGAATCTTGTTTCCAACTTCTTTTGGAACGTCAGCATTGACTGTATCTATTGCTGTTACCCCTGTCACAATGTTGCGAAGACTGCAGTCGTCACTAAATGGATCTCTTACCTGAAAGAATGAAAGAAGTGAATTTGTGTCTTTCAAATCTCTGCTAATTCTCGCTTCTGACGTATCTTTATGTTGCTCACTGCTGCTGAAAGTAACTTCAGTAAACTCTTGCATAGCTTCATTGATCTCAGCAGTTGCTGGCATGGATAACAACCAGATCAGCCTCTGTGTTTCGGACATTCCCCTTCCTCTTGTCAAGCCACCAGAGGTTTTAAGGTTTCGCATCAAAACTTGTTCTATGATGAGGTCTGAGGATAATCCAGCCCAATAACGATCAGAGCGTCTGATAACATGGAATCCCTTCTCAAAGGCATCATGGACACGTGGATGATCATCCTTTAGCTTGCTCATTTCTTGCAAATATATTCGTGCACTCTTGGTGTAGAGGTTGTGTCCCGAGGCGGCAAAGTAAGGCAACATAGCTTGAACAGTTTGCAAGTGCAGGTTCCAATCTCCGGTCCTCTCAGCTTTGATAAATGTGCGAAGAATCTGTATCATTTCAAGGTACTGCAACCAAAGCTTTCCTGTCCTGGAATTGCTTGAAGACGATTTGGCATCGAGTATCTTCTGCCTTACATCCTCAAGATCATGTGATTGACAAACATATCCCATAGAAACCCTTCCTTGCATCAGTGACTCAAACATATCTTTCAAATTCCTCAAATCACTGGATACTTCTGGGGTTTCTAACTCAGCAGCTGCCTCTGCACCTCTGTCACGCTGTTGAGCCTCTGGAGCCTCTCCTTTTGTATCGGCAGCATCCTGCTCTCTGTCAGCATCTGTAGGCAATGGTACATCACAGGCTTTCGATAACAAAATAGCATTAAGAGCTGTTTCGACTAACTGATGGCCACGTACTGCTCGGGAGATAGCTTTACCAGTGAGAATATGTGGGACAACATTATCAGCATATATAAGCTCGAGAGATTCTTGCAATCCTGATCCTCTCATGAGATATCCAATACTTCCGAGGAAACTCATTTCTGTATGAAAAGCTCCAAGTCGCAAAATTATTTGATGCAAAGGGCTATCAATTGGCTCCCCTTTGATGATACAAATGGCTTTCCACCATAGCGGCTGATCAAAAGTGAGAATCGGTGTCACATCATATTTTTTGGCATGGCGAGAAACGAAGTCTAAGGTAGGGTGAATACAAGTGACATTGCTGGGATCCAAATCGATCATTGGCAAAAAGATAACAGATGACTTGCCTGGATACTCCCCCTGGTGGCACCATTGCATTGTTCCAGACCATGATGGCCTTCTTGGGTTCAGCAACCAAGAAACTTGCCATAAGAGATCCAATTTTAATGTTGGATCAACAATTTCATTTGAGAGCAACTGATCTTACCTGACGTTGAATTGGTTATTGGCTATATTGTACTGCTTGATGTTAATTACACCGATGACTGCTATTTCATCAGATGATATGTTGCATCGCCTTGGGATAAATGTTGAAGGACGGGCAGCACTCCTTGGGGTGATAGTGGCAATTATTCCCATTCCATGAAAAGTATTTCTTCCGTCAATAGTTCTAATGTTGTGATCGACGTTGTCTGCAACATATTGAACTAGCGTTTGTCCCTCAGGGATACTCAGCTCAACTCCATCTTTGATAGCTGCACTCCTTTCGTATACTTGCACTTCTGAATAGGAACAACAAAATCCATGCCTATGAAGTGAGTCGACCAGAAATCTCGATCCAAAGTGGTGGTGCATTTGAACCCCAAGACCAAGTTGTAAAGGTGCAATCAATGTTCTAGGTCTCGCCGCCTGCATGATTGCTTGACCAATTGAGGCAGTCTTACTTTTTTTTATCTTTTCCAACAAGAATTGTGTCAAGTAACAAGATCAGTGACTCTGGTAGGTAGGACATTGCATTTTCCATAGATGATATATCACTGTTGCTTGCATAATATTCCTTTGAGGTGGGACATGACTTAATGGCATTCTTTAGGCATGTTGCCGCTGTTTTAACAACTCTCATCTCTTTTTCCTTAACGTCCTCCTTCTTTGGCTCATTATAGAACTTTTGCAGAATTTTTGCAGCAAAGGGTCGCATGGTTACAACATCAGTTCTTCCATCCAGCACTGTGAAAATAGCATCTTCTCCGAAACGTTCTTTGATCCTCTTCTTCATGTATACAGCACTGTATGAAGAAGTTTTAGATTCCTGAAGGAAGTCAGCCATTTTTTCAACTAAATCTTTAACGGTGAGCTGTTCCTCGTCATTTTGTTCAAAAAATTTCATAGCCCTTTCAAAGGCATAATTTTGCATTTCTTCCAATGGTCTGCCACGCTTCGTCTTCTTTTGAGGTGCTGCGCCTTCTTGATTTGATGTGAAAACTAAAGGGATTCCTTTTCTTGTCCTGAAGTTTACACTGCATTTTTGGTGGTACAAAGCATCTGCAGCGTGAAGATCAATAGCCGATTCAATTCTCGCAGCGACCTTTCTTGCCCATTCATCATTTCTTTCATTGCATATTTCGGAAACTGTATCTGAAATTCGAAGGTCCTCACCGGTACAAGAGAAAAGTCCTTCTTCTTCCCTTGGTAGCGGTCCCCCTCACCACAAAACAGACAGTGCTCTTTAAAGTTGAATTTCTGAGCTTCAGATCGAAGTAAACGCTTGCCCCTTGCTTGGGAGGTCTCTCTTGCAGCCGCTGCTATATTTTGTGGCTTTGTGAAATTTGCACGACAATCCTTGTGAACTGATTGACCAGCAGTAACATTTATCACGTCGCCTCGCTCTTTACTTGCGTTGTTGATTCCATTTGCACCTTTCTGACGAAGAACGACACCTGCTGCTATGTTCCAGATTGGTTTTTTGCAGATAACACACTCCATCTTACGTAACTGTCATGCAGACCATTTTGCAGGTTGTAGACTACGTTTTATTATCTGCACAAAGAAGAAATAACGCAAGCAACAAACAGGTTCTCTGGTCAAGATTCAAGGTCAACATGCAATTTGATCATATGCTCGATCGCAACAGCTTCTTCACCAAGATTTGTTTTGAAATGGTTCGAGAGGACTTCCCCAAATAAAGTAAACATCACAATTAAGTAAGCACGATGTTGAATAAATATCTATTCAAGAGTGGGTAATTATCTTGGTAGATTTAATGGAAATACTACGAGAGTCATTGTAAACCCATATGCCTTCTCGACTTTGACTTCTACGTTTAAAATCCATGAAATTTTTTTAGCTAAACCACCTTAATTCAGCTGGCAATTTGGACACTTTCCACTTCTAGAATTTCTTAGGACTTTTCATATGTTATAGAGCATAGTTTAATTAGCCAAACAACCATTATTTCGTTTCTGTTGCAATTTGTTTGAGGTTCGACCATTTTTTGACTTAGTTTTACTGGACTATCAAGCGATTTTCAGATCTCAATTGAAAGCTTCGATAAAGAAATTATGGAAACCTTCGTTTACATGGGATTTTTTCCATTTTAAAATATCTGTTAGTTTCAAATTTGGTATCATTGTGTGCCTTGAAAGTTCGGCTACTTCAATGTGAAATAATCGAAAAATTGATGCTTTTATCCAGAAAATGTTTACTGCAACCTTAAAAACAAATTCATTCCTCAGCAGATTTGTACGTAAACCAATCTCCTTTTATGGCTAAAAATTTTCCAGGATTGATTGATGTAGACGAGATTCTGTTTTGCTCCTTTTAGAATTGTCTTCGTTAAATCTAAGCAAGTCACTCTTTATAACCATGTACGACCGCACCTCTCTGTGTATCTGTCAACTTAAAGGGATAGGACATTTCAGCCAAAAGTGACATTTCATCAAATTTTTAGGTGATTGCCGCAGACATCCACTGGACGCCGCCACAGAAGATGACGTTGATGCATCAGTAGCAAAGAGGCAAACGCAAATGAAGAAAAGGTTTAGCGAATGAACCAAATCTCCATACAGAAATCCAATACAGACACTTTTTCCTAGTTTGTTATCGTTTTAAGTTTTAAAGATTTTTCATGCATAGAAACGCTGGAGGAAATTTCTTTCCCTATGGCATGTAAACTTGATTTCTCACATTCGCCTTTGTAAAGGCCCTTGCCCTTGAAGCTTTTGTGCCGCCTAAATGCTGAAAATAAAGTAGGGTAAGGGTAACTCTGAATAGAAAGCTGCTGTTTGGAGCCATCTATTGTCGGGAAATGTAGAAAGAAGTCCCTAAGTTAACGAGAAACAACCACTTCAATCGCGAGAAAAATAGGTCAATGCAAAATCAAGCCCCTTTCCTACCCCACCCCTAAATCTTTAGTAAATATATAATCTGAAACTACTCAGCACCTTGTCCCCTCAGACTCTTCAAGACTCTCCTTTTCGAGCGGTGTTCGAATGCCTATCTACGTCGGGAGCATTCCCCATCATTGATACATTGTTTATGTCCTCCTTTTAAGTTCGGCCTCGTCAATTGCCACCCTCGACAAGTTAAGAGAGTATTTTGAGAAAAAGCTTTAGAAATCGTCTATTGAATTTCTTTTGTTTGAAGTGAGAATCCTTTGAATTGTTGGTTTTTAGGAAAAATAATTTTTACTCGCTCGTCGAAAAGAGTAAAGTAAACGTCATTTTGTGGAATGGTAGCATGGATTGAGATTAATATTGCCTATTTTCTGTGTATTTTTCCTGTTTTGCGTTTTAAAGATATTTGATATTCCAGGCGGCCCGGCCCTCACCTCTTAGTGTTTTCACAAAGAGAGGCTTTTGTCTGAAATTGAATGGCCAGTGTTTCAGCTAGAAGTTGCATTATTGGCAAAACCATATACAGTATCAAATTCTAGTTTCGACCATTGGATGCGGGAGATTGCGGCCGTCCTTGTGGTATTTCGTTTTGTCGAATAGGACGAATTTTTGCAAAGTTATTCGACTTTTTCTTGGCTGTGAGCAAGGGGGATTCAGGTTTACATAAAGGCGTTCAGAAAAAACAATAGGCTTGTGATTCCCCGAGTTTCTAAAGATTTGGGTTTTTAGCGATTTACTCCAAAAGTATCACAGTTACAAGTTTTTGAGTGCATCCATGAGATGGGCCGTTTGATGCTAGATTTTTTGAGCTTTTCCCCGTAATTATAGGACCTGTTTTTGCCGAGTTATTGAGGATTTAGTGATTAAAACACGCAAAAAACGGTTTTTTGCAGTTTAAAAATCGAAAACAGCCGATAAAAATTCTGCAATGCGTTAAAAAAATTGCTGGTTTTTTGCTCGATTTTTTGAGCTATTGCTTGTCTTGTTCGAAGCTTGCGTTTCTGAATAAACTTGATTTTTCCGAAAAGTGCACTTTTCAAATTTTCTCAAATTTGCATCGCAGCGACCGATCAAGCTCAAACCGGTAATTGCGGTGGCGGTCGAAACTATTTCTTGAAAAACGGTGTTTAACTGAAATTTAAAAAAAGGAAAAGTCTGTGAACGGGTAAGGAAGCTTCCTAGATTCGATTTAATGCATTTAAAGCCGCATTTCTTGATTTTTTAAAGTTTCGATACGTTTGCCCTCATGTTGCTAGCCGCCCGCCGCCTGATCGGCTTGTTCGGTCAAAAGAGCTCGCAAAACTGGTTGATTTTCACAGTTCTTTAGACAATACTGTTATTTTTTATTTGTTTTTGGACATGAGAGAAGAATATCTTATCTGCAAGGCCAATAACTTTGACAGCTAAACTTTGGCTTTTGGAGAACTCCCCTTAATCAGTAAATCAAATTGAAAAAGTGAGAAAGCTTCAGAAAAAAACACTGCACTTTTACTGAGTTTTGGTGATTGAAAAGATTGGCTTCAACTATCTATAAAAGCTCTTTCCCTGAAAAAAACCCGGCAAGAAACTAAAAATCAGCTTACGAAAGACCCTCTTACTTCGGTCGATGGGCTTTACAACCGGCAACTTGAAATCATACAATATATACACGTCAGCTTACTAAATATACACGAACGATTGTAAATTGATTAGGAAAGGCTAGAAACTTCTAGAGAAAATAGCAAAATGTCTAGAGAAAACAGCAAAAGGAGATTGCGTGATTCAAGCTAGTATGCGATCAGCAACATCGATGGAACAAGGCGATAGATCCAACAAAGATGCAGCAAAAGAGCTTTTTTGATTTGTTAACAGTTTAAAACAAATGTTTTTCTAGAATTTTCCAGAATAGAAACAAAAGAACTAAATAAATCAGCAAGTTTTGCAAGCTTTTTTGACCGAACCAGCCGATCAGGCGGCGGGCGGCTAGCAACATGAGGGCAAACGTATCGAAACTTTAAAAAATCAAGAAATGCGGCTTTAAATGCATTAAATCGAATCTAGGAAGCTTCCTTACCCGTTCACAGACTTTTCCTTTTTTTAAATTTCAGTTAAACACCGTTTTTCAAGAAATAGTTTCGACCGCCACCGCAATTACCGGTTTGAGCTTGATCGGTCGCTGCGATGCAAATTTGAGAAAATTTGAAAAGTGCACTTTTCGGAAAAATCAAGTTTATTCAGAAACGCAAGCTTCGAACAAGACAAGCAATAGCTCAAAAAATCGAGCAAAAAACCAGCAATTTTTTTAACGCATTGCAGAATTTTTATCGGCTGTTTTCGATTTTTAAACTGCAAAAAACCGTTTTTTGCGTGTTTTAATCACTAAATCCTCAATAACTCGGCAAAAACAGGTCCTATAATTACGGGGAAAAGCTCAAAAAATCTAGCATCAAACGGCCCATTTCATGGATGCACTCAAAAACTTGTAACTGTGATACTTTTCGAGTAAATCGCTAAAAACCCAAGTCTTTAGAAACTCGGGGAATCACAAGCCTTTTGTTTTTTCTGAACGCCTTTATGTAAACCTGAATCCCCCTTGCTCACAGCCAAGAAAAAGTCGAATAACTTTGCAAAAATCCGTCCTATTCGACAAAACGAAATACCACAAGGACGGCCGCAATCTCCCGCATTCAATGGTCGAAACTAGAATTTGATACTGTATATGGTTTTGCCAATAATGCAACTTCTAGCTGAAACACTGGCCATTCAATTTCAGACAAAAGCCTCTCTTTGTGAAAACACTAAGAGGTGAGGGCCGGGCCGCCTGGAATATCAAATATCTTTAAAACGCAAAACAGGAAAAATACACAGAAAATAGGCAATATTAATCTCAATCCATGCTACCATTCCACAAAAGGACGTTTACTATACCCTTTTCGATGAGCGAGTAAAAATTATCTTTCCAAAAAACAAACAATTCAAAGGATTCTCACTTCAAACAAAAGAAATTCAATAGACGATTTCTAAAGCTTTATCTCAAAATACTCTCTTAACTTGTCGAGGGTGGCAATTGACAAGGCCGAACTTAAAAGGAGGACATAAACAATGTATCAATGATGGGGAATGCTCCCGATGGAGATGGGCATCTTTTCGCAGTAGGTAGACACTGGTCGTTCACCGTTTGAAAAGGAGAGTTTAAGATGGCAATAAAGGTGTTGATTAGTTCCAGAATATGCATTTACTATGGATGCAGGGGTAGGGGTCGGAAAGGGGTTTGATATTGCCAGTGGCGTCGCGACCGGGGAGTGGCACACCCCCCAAAAGTATCCCGATAGTAAATTTCAGGTTATGTCCGCCCAGTGGAAGAAACGCTTTAGAGCCCTTTAGGAATTTCACAGACCGTCATGTCTTAAGATCAAAAACTGATATGAAGGAAGGTAAACAAACTAATGACTTGAAGATTTCAAGATTTCTTGTTGGCACAAAATCTAAAAATCAAGCCCTCTTTATGTAAAATTGTGCCTTGTGTCCATTTCCTTTAAAGTTCTCGGTAGAAGCGTCAACTGCAATTCATAATGAGCTCCAAATTTTTTGAAACATTCAAAAGGCATGCTAAGATGGAAAGAGAGATCTAGATTGACAACAAGTGCTGTTTGTTACATATCTCTGCTGATCAATTTGTTTGCAAAAATGAAACAATTTTCAATAGGATTAAGAGGATTGCTTTAGAAAAAATTGGTTAAAAGAGTGTAATTTCCAGGGAACAGGAAGGATCAAAATTTTCTAGTCCTTCGGTGGTAGCCATGGTGCCGCCTAGGGTAGTTATATCCATGCCAGTCCCAATATACAGATTTGACAAAACTATTAGAAAAGTCCGTTATTATCATATAAAAATGAGCGTTGCGAATTATATGCCACACCGTTAGATTAGCAAAATTGATTGCAGAAGTTTGTTTCAGCAACTTAAGAATTTCAGGTAATTGTTTTCCCATCAGGTAAATTTGTTGTCCACACCCCCCTCCCCCCCAGCAAGGCTTGCTTTGCGATTGCCCTGGATATTGCATTGACCTACAATGCCTGCCAAAAGTCTTGGAGCACTGACATCAATTTCCAAGGTCAAAACCAATCATCCCCCTCTCCCCCACGGAACAATGTTGGTTTACCATCAAACGGATTAGGATTTTAGGAAGCACTTTCTTTTGCGCTTCTTTAATGATATTTCTCTAAATCATCAACATTGTTTGAGGGGGAAGGGGGCGGAAGTAGCAAATTTTTTTCATGAAAGGAATGAAAGATATCAAATGCAGCGTAAATTGGTGGGTGTTCCAAGTACTTTTGGCAGGCATTGTATGTTCTTCGCGATCGAAGAGGGTGTGTTTATCGTTAACTTAGGGACTCCTTTGTATGTTTCCCGACAATGAATGGCTCTAAATAGCAGCTTTCCATTCAGAGTTATCCTACTTAATTTAGAGCAGTAAGGACGAACGTTTTCGGTAGTTAGGCGGCGCATAAGCTTTAAAGGCGAGGGGGGGGGGCATTCCACTCTGGAGCTAAAGGCGACTGGACAAGTTACAGGGAGATGTTACAAGGTCGAGCGTGAGAAATCAAGTTTACATGCCATATGGAAAGGAACTCTCTGCAATGGTCTTGTGGCTGGAAAATTGTTAAAGATGTAAACGATTACAAACTAGGAAAGTGTCTGTCTTGGATTTCTGTATAGAGACTTGATTCATCTGGTAAAACTTTTCTTCATTTTCGTTTGCCTCTTTGCTACTGATGCATCAACGTCATCTTCTGTTGTGACGTCCACTAGGTGTCTGCAGCAACGAAATTTCACCTAAAAATTTGATGAAAATATCACTTTTAGCTTAAATGTCTTATCCCTTAAAATTGACAGCTATACAGAGAGGTGCCTTCGTACATGGTTCTAAAGGGTGACTGTGTTGTTGGTTTCTTTGAGGTGCTTTGCCTTTTACGGTATTCCATAGCTTACATTTAACGAAGACAATTCTAAAAGAAACAAAACAGAATCTCGTTTACTTCAATTAATCCTGGAAAATTTTTAGCCATAAAAAGCGTTTGTTTTACATACAAATCTGCTGAGAAAAGAAACTTGTTTTTAAAGAAGGAAATCCTCTTACGAAATTTAGGTTCACGGCGAGTCCCCTTCAAAGACGACCCTCAAAGCACATACTTCTTCCATTAAATTTTCGAAGAGTTTTAGAACAAATTTTAAGCATTTTTTTTTCTGAATTGATGTTATAAAGATAATGGTTTGTTTTTAATTAGCGAGGCTTGCAGAGACTGCTTGCTTTTTTGTGTCGTTAGCAAAACCAAGTTCGCAAACTCAGTCAAATCTATTCGTAACCAAAGTTGGCAACTTCAATAAAGAGCTTATAGAAGTCGTTTGAAAGTTTTTCTAATGATATCTCAACGGACTCTTTGCGATGAAATATTTATTTGATGCATCAGTTTTGATATAGAATTTGAAAAGTGTGCCGGGAATCGAGCTCTTTGCTGGATCGAAAATGATCTAAAAGGAGTATTGGCGCGTGATTGGCTATTTGGTTTCGCCTCTCTAGTGATTTTCGATCCTAGACGTTGTTTTCGGTTTTCTATGCAGACTTGATATTAGCCATTGTCATTTGATCATTGTCATTGGTTGTATTTATAATTATTCGACCTTGATCATTGATAATTTTGCAAATAATCATCATTAGTGACAGTTTAATAAAATTTGCGATTTCCTGCTTGTACAACAGTTTGTTGATGCCTCAGATAGTAATTTATCAATGACTTGTATGGCATTCAAGTTGTATCTGTTGTATACCCCAGAGGCATCAATTTTGTTGTGTTCTTACGCAATCTCCCGACCCAATTATCCTGTGGATATACCTTTGTTTGAAGGTGGTTAGCAGGGAGCACCCCCAGAGAAAAAGAACAAGTAAATATTTGGAGTTTCAACATAAACATATCGCGCTAAAGGGTGCTTTTCCTACTACACAGAATGGAGCATGGAAGAGGGAAAGGCTACTCACCGAAAAAAAGCAATTCGCAGGCTTGAGAATATGGAATATTTTCTAGGAGCGTTTAATAACCCACCCAGAAAAGCTTATAGTATGGTGAAAAAAATACATGCATTTCTTGCATCCATTTGGTACCAAAAGGTTTCATTATAATTACGTCAATAGAATAAGGCGGAAATTTTATCCTTTTGGGGGTTTGAGGACATTGCACGCCGTCCTGGATACTAGCAAAGTGCAAATTTATCTCTTTATGAAAGATGCTGATAATGATAAATTGTAAAAAACAAAGAAAGATGCAGCATAAATTACTGAGGGTAAAAGAAAATTTTAATGTGCTGTACAAAGTCTTTCAAAGAAACTCCAAAACAAAGGTCCATACAGCTATGTAGAAGTAGAAATTGATAGGAAAGAAAATAAAATCAACGAAGGATTTTAAATAAACTCTAAAGCAAAGCTTCCTAAAACAACATAGCAATAAAAATTGACAAAGAAGATAATAGAAAACAACAAAGGATTTTAAAGAAACTCTGAAGCAAAGCTTCCTACAACATCCTAGCTTTTAAAATTGACAGGCAAGAAAATAAACTCAACGAAGGCTTTTAGAGAAACTCTAAAGTAAAGCTCCCTGCAGCAACGTAGTAATAAAAATTGACAAGCCAGAAAATAAAAATGAGGAAGGATTTTAGAGAAACTCTAAAGCAAAGCTCCCTGCAGCAACGTAGTAATAAAAATTGACAAGCCAGAAAATAAAAATGAGAAAAGGAATTTAGAGAAACTCTAAAGCAAAGCTCCCTGCAGCAACGTAGTAATAAAAATTGACAGGCCAGAAAATAAAAACGAGGAAGGATTTTAGAGAAACTCTAAAGCAAACCTCCCTCCAGCAACGTAGTAATAAAAATTGACAAGCCAGAAAAAAAAAACGAGGAAGGATTTTAGAGAAACTCTAAAGCAAAGCTCCCTGCAGCAACGTAGTAATAAAAATTGACAGGCCAGAAAATAAAAACGAGGAAGGATTTTAGAGAAACTCTAAAGCAAAGTTCCCTGCAGCAACGTAGCAATAACAATTGACAGGCCAGAAAATAAAAACAACGAAGGATTTTAGAGAAACTCTAAAGCAAAGCTCCCTCCAGCAACGTAGTAATAAAAATTGACAAGCCAGAAAAAAAAAACGAGGAAGGATTTTAGAGAAACTCTAAAGCAAAGCTCCCTGCAGCAACGTAGTAATAAAAATTGACAAGCCAGAAAAAAAAAACGAGGAAGGATTTTAGAGAAACTCTAAAGCAAAGCTCCCTGCAGCAACGTAGCAATAAAAATTAACAGGCCAGAAAATAAAAACGAGGAAGGATTTTAGAGAAACTCTAAAGCAAAGCTCCCTGCAGCAACGTAGTAATAAAAATTGACAGGCCAGAAAATAAAAACGAGGAAGGATTTTAGAGAAACTCTAAAGCAAACCTCCCTCCAGCAACGTAGTAATAAAAATTGACAGGCCAGAAAATAAAAACGAGGAAGGATTTTATAGAAACTCTAAAGCAAAGCTCCCTGCAGCAACGTAGCAATAAAAATTGACAGGCCAGAAAATAAAAACGAGTAAGGATTTTAGAGAAACTCTAAAGCAAAGCTCCCTGCAGCAACGTAGCAATAAAAATTGACAGGCCAGAAAATAAAAACGAGGAAGGATTTTAGAGAAACTCTAAAGCAAAGTTCCCTGCAGCAACGTAGCAATAAAAATTGACAAGCCAGAAAATAAAAACGAGGAAGGATTTTAGAGAAACTCTAAAGCAAAGCTCCCTCCAGTAACGTAGTAATAAAAATTGACAGGCCAGAAAATAAAAACGAGGAAGGATTTTATAGAAACTCTAAAGCAAAGCTCCCTGCAGCAACGTAGTAATAAAAATTGACAGGCCAGAAAATAAAAACGAGGAAGGATTTTAGAGAAACTCTAAAGCAAAGCTCCCTCCAGTAACGTAGTAATAAAAATTGACAGGCCAGAAAATAAAAACGAGGAAGGATTTTATAGAAACTCTAAAGCAAAGCTCCCTGCAGCAACGTAGTACTAAAAATTGACAGGCCAGAAAATAAAAACGAGGAAGGATTTTAGAGAAACTCTAAAGCAAAGCTCCCTGCAGCAACGTAGCAATAAAAATTGACAGGCCAGAAAATAAAAACGAGGAAGGATTTTAGAGAAACTCTAAAGCAAAGCTCCCTGCAGCAACGTAGCAATAAAAATTGACAGGCCATAAAATAAAAACGAGGAAGGATTTTATAGAAACTCTAAAGCAAAGCTCCCTGCAGCAACGTAGCAATAAAAATTGACAGGCCAGAAAATAAAAACGAGGAAGGATTTTATAGAAACTCTAAAGCAAAGCTCCCTCCAGCAACGTAGTAATAAAAATTGACAGGCCAGAAAATAAAAACGAGGAAGGAATTTATAGAAACTCTAAAGCAAAGCTCCCTGCAGCAACGTAGTAATAAAAATTGACAGGCCAGAAAATAAAAACTAGGAAGGATTTTAGAGAAACTCTAAAGCAAAGCTCCCTGCAGCAACGTAGTAATAAAAATTGACAGGCCAGAAAATAAAAACAACGAAGGATTTTATAGAAACTCTAAAGCAAAGCTCCCTGCAGCAACGTAGTAATAAAAATTGACAGGCCAGAAAATAAAAACAACGAAGGATTTTAGAGAAACTCTAAAGCAAAGCTCCCTGCAGCAACGTAGTAATAAAAATTGACAGGCCAGAAAATAAAAACAACGAAGGATTTTATAGAAACTCTAAAGCAAAGCTCCCTGAAGCAACGTAGTAATAAAAATTGACAGGCCAGAAAATAAAAACGAGGAAGAATTTTAGAGAAACTCTAAAGCAAAGCTCCCTGCAGCAACGTAGTAATAAAAATTGACAGGCCAGAAAATAAAAACAACGAAGGATTTTATAGAAACTCTAAAGCAAAGCTCCCTGCAGCAACGTAGTAATAAAAATTGACAGGCCAGAAAATAAAAACGAGGAAGGATTTTAGAGAAACTCTAAAGCAAAGCTCCCTGCAGCAACGTAGTAATAAAAATTGACAGGCCAGAAAATAAAAAAAACAACGAAGGATTTTAGAGAAACTCTAAAGCAAAGCTCCCTGCAGCAACGTAGTAATAAAAATTGACAGGCCAGAAAATAAAAACGAGGAAGGATTTTATAGAAACTCTAAAGCAAAGCTCCCTGCAGCAACGTAGTAATAAAAATTGACAGGCCAGAAAATAAAAACAACGAAGGATTTTAGAGAAACTCTAAAGCAAAGCTCCCTGCAGCAACGTAGCAATAAAAATTGACAGGCCAGAAAATAAAAATAAGGAAGGCTTTTAGAGAAACTCTAAAGCAAAGCTCCCTGCAGCAACGTAGTAATAAAAATTGACAAGCCAGAAAATAAAAACGAGGAAGGATTTTAGAGAAACTCTAAAGCAAAGCTCCCTGCAGCAACGTAGCAATAAAAATTGACAAGCCAGAAAATAAAAACGAGGAAGGATTTTAGAGAAACTATAAAGCAAAGCTCCCTGCAGCAACGTAGCAAAAAAAATTGACAGGCCAGAAAATAAAAACAACTAAGGATTTTAGAGAAACTCTAAAGCAAAGCTCCCTGCAGCAACGTAGTAATAAAAATTGACAAGCCAGAAAATAAAAACGAGGAAGGATTTTAGAGAAACTCTAAAGCAAAGCTCCCTGCAGCAACGTAGTAATAAAAATTGACAAGCCAGAAAATAAAAACGAGGAAGGATTTTAGAGAAACTCTAAAGCAAAGCTCCCTGCAGCAACGTAGTAATAAAAATTGACAAGCCAGAAAATAAAAACGAGGAAGGATTTTAGAGAAACTCTAAAGCAAAGCTCCCTGCAGCAACGTAGTAATAAAAATTGACAAGCCAGAAAATAAAAACGAGGAAGGATTTTAGAGAAACTCTAAAGCAAAGCTCCCTGCAGCAACGTAGTAATAAAAATTGACAGGCCAGAAAATAAAAACAACGAAGGATTTTAGAGAAACTCTAAAGCAAAGCTCCCTGCAGCAACGTAGTAATAAAAATTGACAAGCCAGAAAATAAAAACAACGAAGGATTTTAGAGAAACTCTAAAGCAAAGCTCCCTGCAGCAACGTAGCAATAAAAATTGACAGGCCAGAAAATAAAAACGAGGAAGGATTTTAGAGAAACTCTAAAGCAAAGCTCCCTGCAGCAACGTAGTAATAAAAATTGACAGGCCAGAAAATAAAAACAACGAAGGATTTTAGAGAAACTCTAAAGCAAAGCTCCCTGCAGCAACGTAGTAATAAAAATTGACAGGCCAGAAAATAAAAACAACGAAGGATTTTAGAGAAACTCTAAAGCAAAGCTCCCTGCAGCAACGTAGCAATAAAAATTGACAGGCCAGAAAATAAAAATAAGGAAGGATTTTAGAGAAACTCTAAAGCAAAGCTCCCTGCAGCAACGTAGTAATAAAAATTGACGAGCCAGAAAATAAAAACGAGGAAGGATTTTAGAGAAACTCTAAAGCAAAGCTCCCTGCAGCAACGTAGCAATAAAAATTGACAGGCCAGAAAATAAAAACAACGAAGGATTTTAGAGAAACTCTAAAGCAAAGCTCCCTGCAGCAACGTAGCAATAAAAATTGACAGGCCAGAAAATAAAAACAACGAAGGATTTTAGAGAAACTCTAAAGCAAAGCTCCCTGCAGCAACGTAGCAATAAAAATTGACAGGCCAGAAAATAAAAACAACGAAGGATTTTAGAGAAACTCTAAAGCAAAGTTCCCTGCAGCAACGTAGCAATAAAAATTGACAGGCCAGAAAATAAAAACAACGAAGGATTTTAGAGAAACTCTAAAGCAAAGCTCCCTGCAGCAACGTAGCAATAAAAATTGACAGGCTAGAAAATAAAAACAACGAAGGATTTTAGAGAAACTCTAAAGCAAAGCTCCCTGCAGCAACGTAGCAATAAAAATTGACAGGCCAGAAAATAAAAACAACGAAGGATTTTAGAGAAACTCTAAAGCAAAGCTCCCTGCAGCAACGTAGTAATAAAAATTGACAGGCCAGAAAATAAAAAGAACTAAGGATTTTAGAGAAACTCTAAAGCAAAGCTCCCTGCAGCAACGTAGTAATAAAAATTGAAAAGCAAGAAAATAAAAACGAAGAAGGATTTTAGAGAAACTCTAAAGCAAAGCTCCCTGCAGCAACGTAGCAAAAAAAATTGACAAGCCAGAAAATAAAAAGAACGAAGGATTTTAGAGAAACTCTAAAGCAAAGCTCCCTGCAGCAACGTAGCAAAAAAAATTGACAGGCAACAAAATAAAAACAGCGAAGGATTTTAGAGAATCTCTAAAGCAAAACTCCCTACAGCAACTTTACAATAAAAATTGACAGGCAACAAAATAGAAACAGCAAAGGATTTTATAGAAACTCTAAAGCAAAGCTCCCTGCAGCAACGTAGTAATAAAAATTGACAAGCCAGAAAATAAAAAGAACGAAGGATTTTAGAGAAACTCTAAAGCAAAGCTCCCTGCAGCAACGTAGCAAAAAAAATTGACAGGCCAGAAAATAAAAACGAAGAAGGATTTTAGAGAAACTCTAAAGCAAAGCTCCCTGCAGCAACGTAGCAAAAAAAATTGACAGGCCAGAAAATAAAAACAACTAAGGATTTTAGAGAAACTCTAAAGCAAAGCTCCCTGCAGCAACGTAGCAAAAAAAATTGACAGGCCAGAAAATAAAAACGAAGAAGGATTTTAGAGAAACTCTAAAGCAAAGCTCCCTGCAGCAACGTAGCAAAAAAAATTGACAGGCCAGAAAATAAAAACGAAGAAGGATTTTAGAGAAACTCTAAAGCAAAGCTCCCTGCAGCAACGTAGCAAAAAAAATTGAGAGGCCAGAAAATAAAAACAACTAAGGATTTTAGAGAAACTCTAAAGCAAAGCTCCCTGCAGCAACGTAGTAATAAAAATTGAAAAGCAAGAAAATAAAAACGAAGAAGGATTTTAGAGAAACTCTAAAGCAAAGCTCCCTGCAGCAACGTAGCAAAAAAAATTGAAAAGCAAGAAAAAAAAAACGAAGAAGGATTTTAGAGAAACTCTAAAGCAAAGCTCCCTGCAGCAACGTAGCAAAAAAAATTGAAAAGCAAGAAAATAAAAACGAAGAAGGATTTTAGAGAAACTCTAAAGCAAAGCTCCCTGCAGCAACGTAGCAAAAAAAATTGAAAAGCAAGAAAAAAAAAACGAAGAAGGATTTTAGAGAAACTCTAAAGGAAAGCTCCCTGCAGCAACGTAGCAAAAAAAATTGAAAAGCAAGAAAATAAAAACGAAGAAGGATTTTAGAGAAACTCTAAAGCAAAGCTCCCTGCAGCAACGTAGCAAAAAAAATTGACAAGCCAGAAAATAAAAACAACTAAGGATTTTAGAGAAACTCTAAAGCAAAGCTCCCTGCAGCAACGTAGTAATAAAAATTGAAAAGCAAGAAAATAAAAACGAAGAAGGATTTTAGAGAAACTCTAAAGCAAAGCTCCCTGCAGCAACGTAGCAAAAAAAATTGACAGGCCAGAAAATAAAAACAACTAAGGATTTTAGAGAAACTCTAAAGCAAAGCTCCCTGCAGCAACGTAGTAATAAAAATTGACAAGCCAGAAAATAAAAACGAGGAAGGATTTTAGAGAAACTCTAAAGCAAAGCTCCCTGCAGCAACGTAGTAATAAAAATTGACAAGCCAGAAAATAAAAACGAGGAAGGATTTTAGAGAAACTCTAAAGCAAAGCTCCCTGCAGCAACGTAGTAATAAAAATTGACAGGCCAGAAAATAAAAATAAGGAAGGATTTTAGAGAAACTCTAAAGCAAAGCTCCCTGCAGCAACGTAGTAATAAAAATTGACAAGCCAGAAAATAAAAACGAGGAAGGATTTTAGAGAAACTCTAAAGCAAAGCTCCCTGCAGCAACGTAGTAATAAAAATTGACAAGCCAGAAAATAAAAACGAGGAAGGATTTTAGAGAAACTCTAAAGCAAAGCTCCCTGCAGCAACGTAGTAATAAAAATTGACAAGCCAGAAAATAAAAACGAGGAAGGATTTTAGAGAAACTCTAAAGCAAAGCTCCCTGCAGCAACGTAGTAATAAAAATTGACAAGCCAGAAAATAAAAACGAGGAAGGATTTTAGAGAAACTCTAAAGCAAAGCTCCCTGCAGCAACGTAGTAATAAAAATTGACAGGCCAGAAAATAAAAACAACGAAGGATTTTAGAGAAACTCTAAAGCAAAGCTCCCTGCAGCAACGTAGTAATAAAAATTGACAAGCCAGAAAATAAAAACAACGAAGGATTTTAGAGAAACTCTAAAGCAAAGCTCCCTGCAGCAACGTAGCAATAAAAATTGACAGGCCAGAAAATAAAAACGAGGAAGGATTTTAGAGAAACTCTAAAGCAAAGCTCCCTGCAGCAACGTAGTAATAAAAATTGACAGGCCAGAAAATAAAAACAACGAAGGATTTTAGAGAAACTCTAAAGCAAAGCTCCCTGCAGCAACGTAGTAATAAAAATTGACAGGCCAGAAAATAAAAACAACGAAGGATTTTAGAGAAACTCTAAAGCAAAGCTCCCTGCAGCAACGTAGCAATAAAAATTGACAGGCCAGAAAATAAAAATAAGGAAGGATTTTAGAGAAACTCTAAAGCAAAGCTCCCTGCAGCAACGTAGTAATAAAAATTGACGAGCCAGAAAATAAAAACGAGGAAGGATTTTAGAGAAACTCTAAAGCAAAGCTCCCTGCAGCAACGTAGCAATAAAAATTGACAGGCCAGAAAATAAAAACAACGAAGGATTTTAGAGAAACTCTAAAGCAAAGCTCCCTGCAGCAACGTAGCAATAAAAATTGACAGGCCAGAAAATAAAAACAACGAAGGATTTTAGAGAAACTCTAAAGCAAAGCTCCCTGCAGCAACGTAGCAATAAAAATTGACAGGCCAGAAAATAAAAACAACGAAGGATTTTAGAGAAACTCTAAAGCAAAGTTCCCTGCAGCAACGTAGCAATAAAAATTGACAGGCCAGAAAATAAAAACAACGAAGGATTTTAGAGAAACTCTAAAGCAAAGCTCCCTGCAGCAACGTAGCAATAAAAATTGACAGGCTAGAAAATAAAAACAACGAAGGATTTTAGAGAAACTCTAAAGCAAAGCTCCCTGCAGCAACGTAGCAATAAAAATTGACAGGCCAGAAAATAAAAACAACGAAGGATTTTAGAGAAACTCTAAAGCAAAGCTCCCTGCAGCAACGTAGTAATAAAAATTGACAGGCCAGAAAATAAAAAGAACTAAGGATTTTAGAGAAACTCTAAAGCAAAGCTCCCTGCAGCAACGTAGTAATAAAAATTGAAGAGCCAGAAAATAAAAACAACTAAGGATTTTAGAGAAACTCTAAAGCAAAGCTCCCTGCAGCAACGTAGTAATAAAAATTGAAAAGCAAGAAAATAAAAACGAAGAAGGATTTTAGAGAAACTCTAAAGCAAAGCTCCCTGCAGCAACGTAGCAAAAAAAATTGACAGGCCAGAAAATAAAAACAACTAAGGATTTTAGAGAAACTCTAAAGCAAAGCTCCCTGCAGCAACGTAGCAAAAAAAATTGACAAGCCAGAAAATAAAAAGAACGAAGGATTTTAGAGAAACTCTAAAGCAAAGCTCCCTGCATCAACGTAGCAAAAAAAATTGACAGGCCAGAAAATAAAAAGAACGAAGGATTTTAGAGAAACTCTAAAGCAAAGCTCCCTGCAGCAACGTAGTAATAAAAATTGACAAGCCAGAAAATAAAAAGAACGAAGGATTTTAGAGAAACTCTAAAGCAAAGCTCCCTGCAGCAACGTAGCAAAAAAAATTGACAGGCCAGAAAATAAAAACGAAGAAGGATTTTAGAGAAACTCTAAAGCAAAGCTCCCTGCAGCAACGTAGCAAAAAAAATTGACAGGCCAGAAAATAAAAACAACTAAGGATTTTAGAGAAACTCTAAAGCAAAGCTCCCTGCAGCAACGTAGTAATAAAAATTGAAAAGCAAGAAAATAAAAACGAAGAAGGATTTTAGAGAAACTCTAAAGCAAAGCTCCCTGCAGCAACGTAGCAAAAAAAATTGACAAGCCAGAAAATAAAAAGAACGATGGATTTTAGAGAAACTCTAAAGCAAAGCTCCCTGCAGCAACGTAGCAAAAAAAATTGACAGGCAACAAAATAAAAACAGCGAAGGATTTTAGAGAATCTCTAAAGCAAAACTCCCTACAGCAACTTTACAATAAAAATTGACAGGCAACAAAATAGAAACAGCAAAGGATTTTATAGAAACTCTAAAGCAAAGCTCCCTGCAGCAACGTAGTAATAAAAATTGACAAGCCAGAAAATAAAAAGAACGAAGGATTTTAGAGAAACTCTAAAGCAAAGCTCCCTGCAGCAACGTAGCAAAAAAAATTGACAGGCCAGAAAATAAAAACGAAGAAGGATTTTAGAGAAACTCTAAAGCAAAGCTCCCTGCAGGAACGTAGCAAAAAAAATTGACAGGCCAGAAAATAAAAACAACTAAGGATTTTAGAGAAACTCTAAAGCAAAGCTCCCTGCAGCAACGTAGTAATAAAAATTGACAGGCCAGAAAATAAAAACGAAGAAGGATTTTAGAGAAACTCTAAAGCAAAGCTCCCTGCAGCAACGTAGCAAAAAAAATTGACAGGCCAGAAAATAAAAACGAAGAAGGATTTTAGAGAAACTCTAAAGCAAAGCTCCCTGCAGCAACGTAGCAAAAAAAATTGACAGGCCAGAAAATAAAAACGAAGAAGGATTTTAGAGAAACTCTAAAGCAAAGCTCCCTGCAGCAACGTAGCAAAAAAAATTGACAGGCCAGAAAATAAAAACGAAGAAGGATTTTAGAGAAACTCTAAAGCAAAGCTCCCTGCAGCAACGTACCAAAAAAAATTGACAGGCCAGAAAATAAAAACAACTAAGGATTTTAGAGAAACTCTAAAGCAAAGCTCCCTGCAGCAACGTAGTAATAAAAATTGAAAAGCAAGAAAATAAAAACGAAGAAGGATTTTAGAGAAACTCTAAAGCAAAGATCCCTGCAGCAACGTAGCAAAAAAAATTGAAAAGCAAGAAAAAAAAAACGAAGAAGGATTTTAGAGAAACTCTAAAGCAAAGCTCCCTGCAGCAACGTAGCAAAAAAAATTGAAAAGCAAGAAAATAAAAACGAAGAAGGATTTTAGAGAAACTCTAAAGCAAAGCTCCCTGCAGCAACGTAGCAAAAAAAATTGAAAAGCAAGAAAAAAAAAACGAAGAAGGATTTTAGAGAAACTCTAAAGGAAAGCTCCCTGCAGCAACGTAGCAAAAAAAATTGAAAAGCAAGAAAATAAAAACGAAGAAGGATTTTAGAGAAACTCTAAAGCAAAGCTCCCTGCAGCAACGTAGCAAAAAAAATTGACAAGCCAGAAAATAAAAACAACTAAGGATTTTAGAGAAACTCTAAAGCAAAGCTCCCTGCAGCAACGTAGTAATAAAAATTGAAAAGCAAGAAAATAAAAACGAAGAAGGATTTTAGAGAAACTCTAAAGCAAAGCTCCCTGCAGCAACGTAGCAAAAAAAATTGAAAAGCAAGAAAAAAAAAACGAAGAAGGATTTTAGAGAAACTCTAAAGCAAAGCTCCCTGCAGCAACGTAGCAAAAAAAATTGAAAAGCAAGAAAATAAAAACGAAGAAGGATTTTAGAGAAACTCTAAAGCAAAGCTCCCTGCAGCAACGTAGCAAAAAAATTGAAAAGCAAGAAAAAAAAACGAAGAAGGATTTTAGAGAAACTCTAAAGCAAAGCTCCCTGCAGCAACGTAGCAAAAAAATTGAAAAGCAAGAAAAAAAAAACGAAGAAGGATTTTAGAGAAACTCTAAAGCAAAGCTCCCTGCAGCAACGTAGCAAAAAAAATTGACAGGCCAGAAAATAAAAACAACTAAGGATTTTAGAGAAACTCTAAAGCAAAGCTCCCTGCAGCAACGTAGCAAAAAAAATTGAAAAGCAAGAAAATAAAAACGAAGAAGGATTTTAGAGAAACTCTAAAGCAAAGCTCCCTGCAGCAACGTAGTAATAAAAATTGACGAGCCAGAAAATAAAAACGAGGAAGGATTTTAGAGAAACTCTAAAGCAAAGCTCCCTGCAGCAACGTAGCAAAAAAAATTGACAAGCCAGAAAATAAAAACAACTAAGGATTTTAGAGAAACTCTAAAGCAAAGCTCCCTGCAGCAACGTAGCAATAAAAATTGACAGGCCAGAAAATAAAAACAACTAAGGATTTTAGAGAAACTCTAAAGCAAAGCTCCCTGCAGCAACGTAGTAATAAAAATTGACGAGCCAGAAAATAAAAACGAGGAAGGATTTTAGAGAAACTCTAAAGCAAAGCTCCCTGCAGCAACGTAGCAAAAAAAATTGACAGGCCAGAAAATAAAAACAACTAAGGATTTTAGAGAAACTCTAAAGCAAAGCTCCCTGCAGCAACGTAGTAATAAAAATTGACGAGCCAGAAAATAAAAACGAGGAAGGATTTTAGAGAAACTCTAAAGCAAAGCTCCCTGCAGCAACGTAGCAAAAAAAATTGACAGGCCAGAAAATAAAAACAACTAAGGATTTTAGAGAAACTCTAAAGCAAAGCTCCCTGCAGCAACGTAGTAATAAAAATTGACGAGCCAGAAAATAAAAACGAGGAAGGATTTTAGAGAAACTCTAAAGCAAAGCTCCCTGCAGCAACGTAGCAATAAAAATTGACAGGCCAGAAAATAAAAACGAGGAAGGATTTTAGAGAAACTCTAAAGCAAAGCTCCCTGCAGCAACGTAGCAATAAAAATTGACAGGCCAAAAAATAAAAACGAGGAAGGATTTTAGAGAAACTCTAAAGCAAAGCTCCCTGCAGCAACGTAGTAATAAAAATTGACAAGCCAGGAAATAAAAACGAGGAAGGATTTTAGAGAAACTCTAAAGCAAAGCTCCCTGCAGCAACGTAGCGATAAAAATTGACAGGCCAGAAAATAAAAACAACGAAGGATTTTAGAGAAACTCTAAAGCAAAGCTCCCTGCAGCAACGTAGTAATAAAAATTGACAAGCCAGAAAATAAAAACGAGGAACGATTTTAGAGAAACTCTAAAGCAAAGCTCCCTGCAGCAACGCAGTAATAAAAATTGACAAGCGAGAAAATAAAAACGAGGAAGGATTTTAGAGAAACTCTAAAGCAAAGCTCCCTGCAGCAACGTAGCAATAAAAATTGACAGGCCAGAAAATGAAAACAATGAAGATTTTTAGAGAAACTCTAAAGCAAAGTTTTCTACAGCAACGCAGAAATAAAAATTGAAAAACCAAAGCAATAAAATCAACGAAGGCTTTAAGAGAAACTCTAAAGCAAAGCTCCCTGCAGCAACGTTGTAATAAAAATTGAAAATGCAAAATAATAAAATCAATGAAGGTTTTTAGAGAAACTCTAAAGCAAAGCTCCTTACAACAACTTTGCAATGAAAATTGACAGGCAAAAAAATAAAATCAAGGAAGATTTTTAAAGAAACTCTTAAGCAACACTCCTTACAGCAATGTAGCGATGAAAGTGATAGGTAAGAATATATTATCAACAAAGATTTTTAGAGAAACTCTAAAGCAAAGCTCCCTGCAGCAGCGTAGCAATAAAAATTGACAGGCCAGAAAATAAAAACAACGAAGGATTTTAGAGAAACTCTAAAGCAAAGTTCCCTGCAGCAACGTAGCAATAAAAATTGACCGGCCAGAAAATAAAAACAACGAAGGATTTTAGAGAAACTCTAAAGCAAAGTTCCCTGCGGCAACGTAGCAATAAAAATTGACAGGCCAGAAAATAAAAACAAAGAAGGATTTTAGAGAAACTCTAAAGCAAAGTTCCCTGCAGCAACGTAGCAATAAAAATTGACAGGCCAGAAAATAAAAACAACGAAGGATTTTAGAGAAACTCTAAAGCAAAGCTCCCTGCAGCAACGTAGAAATAAAAATTGACAAGCCAGAAAATAAAAACGAGGAAGGATTTTAGAGAAACTCTAAAGCAAAGCTCCCTGCAGCAACGCAGTAATAAAAATTTACAAGCGAGAAAAAAAAACGAGGAAGGATTTTAGAGAAACTCTAAAGCAAAGCTCCCTGCAGCAACGTAGCAATAAAAATTGACAGGCCAGAAAATAAAAACAACGAAGGATTTTAGAGAATCTCTTAAGCAAAGTTCCCTGCAGCAACGTAGCAATAAAAATTGACAGGCCAGAAAATAAAAACAACGAAGGATTTTAGAGAAACTCTAAAGCAAAGTTCCCTGCAGCAACTTTGTAATAAAAATTGACAGGCAAGAAAATAAAAACAACGAAGGATTGTAGAGAAACTCTAAAGCAAAGTTCCCTGCAGCAACGCAGTAATAAAAATTGACAGGCAAGAAAATAAAAACAGCGAAGGATTTTAGAGAAACTCTAAAGCAAAGTTTTCTACAGCAACGCAGCAATAAAAATTGAAAAACCAAAGCAATAAAATCAACGAAGGCTTTAAGAGAAACTCTAAAGCAAAGCTCCCTGCAGCAACGTAGTAATAAAAATTGAAAATGCAAAATAATAAAATCAATGAAGGTTTTTAGAGAATCTCTTAAGCAAAGCTCCCTGCAGCAACGTAGTAATAAAAATTGAAAATGCAAAAAAATAAAATCAAGGAAGATTTTTAAAGAAACTCTTAAGCAACACTCCTTACAGCAATGTAGCGAAGAAAGTGATAGGTAAGAATATATTATGAACAAAGATTTTTAGAGAAACTCTAAAGCAAAGCTCCCTGCAGCAGCGTAGCAATAAAAATTGACAGGCCAGAAAATAAAAACAACGAAGGATTTTAGAGAAACTCTAAAGCAAAGTTCCCTGCAGCAACGTAGCAATAAAAATTGACAGGCAAGAAAATAAAAACAACGAAGGATTTTAGAGAAATTCTAAAGCAAAGTTCCCTGCGGAAACGTAGCAATAAAAATTGACAGGCCAGAAAATAAAAACAACGAAGGATTTTAGAGAAACTCTAAAGCAAAGTTCCCTGCAGCAACTTTGTAATAAAAATTGACAGGCAAGAAAATAAAAACAGCGAAGGATTTTAGAGAATCTCTAAAGCAAAGTTCCCTGCGGAAACGTAGCAATAAAAATTGACAGGCCAGAAAATAAAAACAACGAAGGATTTTAGAGAAACTCTAAAGCAAAGTTCCCTGCAGCAACTTTGTAATAAAAATTGACAGGCAAGAAAATAAAAACAGCGAAGGATTTTAGAGAATCTCTAAAGCAAAGTTCCCTGCGGCAACGTAGCAATAAAAATTGACAGGCCAGAAAATAAAAACAACGAAGGATTTTAGAGAATCTCTTAAGCAAAGTTCCCTGCAGCAACGTAGCAATAAAAATTGACAGGCCAGAAAATAAAAACAACGAAGGAGTTTAGAGAAACTCTAAAGCAAAGTTCCCTGCGGCAACGTAGCAATAAAAATTGACAGGCCAGAAAATAAAAACAACAAAGGATTTTAGAGAAACTCTAAAGCAAAGTTCCCTGCAGCAACTTTGTAATAAAAATTGACAGGCAAGAAAATAAAAACAGCGAAGGATTTTAGAGAATCTCTAAAGCAAAACTCCCTACAGCAACTTTACAATAAAAATTGACAGGCAACAAAATAGAAACAGCGAAGGATTTTAGAGAAACTCTAAAGCAACACTCCTTACAGCAACTTTGCAATAAAAATTGACAGGCAAGAAAATAAAAACAGCGAAGGATTTTAGAGAATCTCTAAAGCAAAACTCCCTACAGCAACTTTACAATAAAAATTGACAGGCAACAAAATAGAAACAACGAAGGATTTTAGAGAAACTCTAAAGCAAAGCTCCCTGCAGCAACGTAGTAATAAAAATTGAAAAGCAAGAAAATAAAAACGAGGAAGGATTTTAGAGAAACTCTAAAGCAAAGCTCCCTGCAGCAACTTTGTAATAAAAATTGACAGGCAAGAAAATAAAAACAGCGAAGGATTTTAGAGAATCTCTAAAGCAAAACTCCCTACAGCAACTTTACAATAAAAATTGACAGGCAACAAAATAGAAACAGCGAAGGATTTTAGAGAAACTCTAAAGCAACACTCCTTACAGCAACTTTGCAATAAAAATTGACAGGCAACAAAATAGAAACAACGAAGGATTTTAGAGAAACTCTAAAGCAAAGCTCCCTGCAGCAACGTAGTAATAAAAATTGAAAAGCAAGAAAATAAAAACGAGGAAGGATTTTAGAGAAACTCTAAAGCAAAGCTCCCTGCAGCAACGTAGCAAAAAAAATTGACAGGCCAGAAAATAAAAACAACGAAGGATTTTAGAGAAACTCTAAAGCAAAGTTCCCTGCAGCAACGTAGCAATAAAAATTGACAGGCCAGAAAATAAAAACAACGAAGGATTTTAGAGAAACTCTAAAGCAAAGTTCCCTGCAGCAACGTAGTAATAAAAATTGACAAGCCAGAAAATAAAAACGAGGAAGGATTTTAGAGAAACTCTAAAGCAAAGCTCCCTGCAGCAACGCAGTAATAAAAATCTACAAGCGAGAAAAAAAAACGAGGAAGGATTTTAGAGAATCTCTAAAGCAAAACTCCCTACAGCAACTTTACAATAAAAATTGACAGGCAACAAAATAGAAACAGCGAAGGATTTTAGAGAAACTCTAAAGCAACACTCCTTACAGCAACTTTGCAATAAAAATTGACAGGCAAGAAATTAAAAACAGCGAAGGATTTTAGAGAATCTCTAAAGCAAAACTCCTTACAGCAACTTTACAATAAAAATTGACAGGCAACAAAATAGAAACAACGAAGGATTTTAGAGAAACATTAAAGCAAAGCTCCCTGCAGCAACCTAGCAAAAAAAATAGACAGGCCAGAAAATAAAAACAACTAAGGATTTTAGAGAAACTCTAAAGCAAAGCTCCCTGCAGCAACGTAGCAAAAAAAATTGACAGGCCAGAAAATAAAAACAACTAAGGATTTTAGAGAAACTCTAAAGCAAAGCTCCCTGCAGCAACGTAGTAATAAAAATTGACAAGCCAGGAAATAAAAACGAGGAAGGATTTTAGAGAAACTCTAAAGCAAAGCTCCCTGCAGCAACGTAGCAATAAAAATTGACAGGCCAGAAAATAAAAACAACGAAGGATTTTAGAGAAACTCTAAAGCAAAGCTCCCTGCAGCAACGTAGTAATAAAAATTGACAAGCCAGAAAATAAAAACGAGGAACGATTTTAGAGAAACTCTAAAGCAAAGCTCCCTGCAGCAACGCAGTAATAAAAATTGACAAGCGAGAAAATAAAAACGAGGAAGGATTTTAGAGAAACTCTAAAGCAAAGCTCCCTGCAGCAACGTAGCAATAAAAATTGACAGGCCAGAAAATGAAAACAACGAAGATTTTTAGAGAAACTCTAAAGCAAAGCTCCCTGCAGCAACGTAGTAATAAAAATTGACAAGCCAGAAAATAAAAACGAGGAACGATTTTAGAGAAACTCTAAAGCAAAGCTCCCTGCAGCAACGCAGTAATAAAAATTGACAAGCGAGAAAATAAAAACGAGGAAGGATTTTAGAGAAACTCTAAAGCAAAGCTCCCTGCAGCAACGTAGCAATAAAAATTGACAGGCCAGAAAATGAAAACAATGAAGATTTTTAGAGAAACTCTAAAGCAAAGTTTTCTACAGCAACGCAGAAATAAAAATTGAAAAACCAAAGCAATAAAATCAACGAAGGCTTTAAGAGAAACTCTAAAGCAAAGCTCCCTGCAGCAACGTTGTAATAAAAATTGAAAATGCAAAATAATAAAATCAATGAAGGTTTTTAGAGAAACTCTAAAGCAAAGCTCCTTACAACAACTTTGCAATGAAAATTGACAGGCAAAAAAATAAAATCAAGGAAGATTTTTAAAGAAACTCTTAAGCAACACTCCTTACAGCAATGTAGCGATGAAAGTGATAGGTAAGAATATATTATCAACAAAGATTTTTAGAGAAACTCTAAAGCAAAGCTCCCTGCAGCAGCGTAGCAATAAAAATTGACAGGCCAGAAAATAAAAACAACGAAGGATTTTAGAGAAACTCTAAAGCAAAGTTCCCTGCAGCAACGTAGCAATAAAAATTGACCGGCCAGAAAATAAAAACAACGAAGGATTTTAGAGAAACTCTAAAGCAAAGTTCCCTGCGGCAACGTAGCAATAAAAATTGACAGGCCAGAAAATAAAAACAAAGAAGGATTTTAGAGAAACTCTAAAGCAAAGTTCCCTGCAGCAACGTAGCAATAAAAATTGACAGGCCAGAAAATAAAAACAACGAAGGATTTTAGAGAAACTCTAAAGCAAAGCTCCCTGCAGCAACGTAGAAATAAAAATTGACAAGCCAGAAAATAAAAACGAGGAAGGATTTTAGAGAAACTCTAAAGCAAAGCTCCCTGCAGCAACGCAGTAATAAAAATTTACAAGCGAGAAAAAAAAACGAGGAAGGATTTTAGAGAAACTCTAAAGCAAAGCTCCCTGCAGCAACGTAGCAATAAAAATTGACAGGCCAGAAAATAAAAACAACGAAGGATTTTAGAGAATCTCTTAAGCAAAGTTCCCTGCAGCAACGTAGCAATAAAAATTGACAGGCCAGAAAATAAAAACAACGAAGGATTTTAGAGAAACTCTAAAGCAAAGTTCCCTGCAGCAACTTTGTAATAAAAATTGACAGGCAAGAAAATAAAAACAACGAAGGATTGTAGAGAAACTCTAAAGCAAAGTTCCCTGCAGCAACGCAGTAATAAAAATTGACAGGCAAGAAAATAAAAACAGCGAAGGATTTTAGAGAAACTCTAAAGCAAAGTTTTCTACAGCAACGCAGCAATAAAAATTGAAAAACCAAAGCAATAAAATCAACGAAGGCTTTAAGAGAAACTCTAAAGCAAAGCTCCCTGCAGCAACGTAGTAATAAAAATTGAAAATGCAAAATAATAAAATCAATGAAGGTTTTTAGAGAATCTCTTAAGCAAAGCTCCCTGCAGCAACGTAGTAATAAAAATTGAAAATGCAAAAAAATAAAATCAAGGAAGATTTTTAAAGAAACTCTTAAGCAACACTCCTTACAGCAATGTAGCGAAGAAAGTGATAGGTAAGAATATATTATGAACAAAGATTTTTAGAGAAACTCTAAAGCAAAGCTCCCTGCAGCAGCGTAGCAATAAAAATTGACAGGCCAGAAAATAAAAACAACGAAGGATTTTAGAGAAACTCTAAAGCAAAGTTCCCTGCAGCAACGTAGCAATAAAAATTGACAGGCAAGAAAATAAAAACAACGAAGGATTTTAGAGAAATTCTAAAGCAAAGTTCCCTGCGGAAACGTAGCAATAAAAATTGACAGGCCAGAAAATAAAAACAACGAAGGATTTTAGAGAAACTCTAAAGCAAAGTTCCCTGCAGCAACTTTGTAATAAAAATTGACAGGCAAGAAAATAAAAACAGCGAAGGATTTTAGAGAATCTCTAAAGCAAAGTTCCCTGCGGAAACGTAGCAATAAAAATTGACAGGCCAGAAAATAAAAACAACGAAGGATTTTAGAGAAACTCTAAAGCAAAGTTCCCTGCAGCAACTTTGTAATAAAAATTGACAGGCAAGAAAATAAAAACAGCGAAGGATTTTAGAGAATCTCTAAAGCAAAGTTCCCTGCGGCAACGTAGCAATAAAAATTGACAGGCCAGAAAATAAAAACAACGAAGGATTTTAGAGAATCTCTTAAGCAAAGTTCCCTGCAGCAACGTAGCAATAAAAATTGACAGGCCAGAAAATAAAAACAACGAAGGAGTTTAGAGAAACTCTAAAGCAAAGTTCCCTGCGGCAACGTAGCAATAAAAATTGACAGGCCAGAAAATAAAAACAACAAAGGATTTTAGAGAAACTCTAAAGCAAAGTTCCCTGCAGCAACTTTGTAATAAAAATTGACAGGCAAGAAAATAAAAACAGCGAAGGATTTTAGAGAATCTCTAAAGCAAAACTCCCTACAGCAACTTTACAATAAAAATTGACAGGCAACAAAATAGAAACAGCGAAGGATTTTAGAGAAACTCTAAAGCAACACTCCTTACAGCAACTTTGCAATAAAAATTGACAGGCAAGAAAATAAAAACAGCGAAGGATTTTAGAGAATCTCTAAAGCAAAACTCCCTACAGCAACTTTACAATAAAAATTGACAGGCAACAAAATAGAAACAACGAAGGATTTTAGAGAAACTCTAAAGCAAAGCTCCCTGCAGCAACGTAGTAATAAAAATTGAAAAGCAAGAAAATAAAAACGAGGAAGGATTTTAGAGAAACTCTAAAGCAAAGCTCCCTGCAGCAACTTTGTAATAAAAATTGACAGGCAAGAAAATAAAAACAGCGAAGGATTTTAGAGAATCTCTAAAGCAAAACTCCCTACAGCAACTTTACAATAAAAATTGACAGGCAACAAAATAGAAACAGCGAAGGATTTTAGAGAAACTCTAAAGCAACACTCCTTACAGCAACTTTGCAATAAAAATTGACAGGCAACAAAATAGAAACAACGAAGGATTTTAGAGAAACTCTAAAGCAAAGCTCCCTGCAGCAACGTAGTAATAAAAATTGAAAAGCAAGAAAATAAAAACGAGGAAGGATTTTAGAGAAACTCTAAAGCAAAGCTCCCTGCAGCAACGTAGCAAAAAAAATTGACAGGCCAGAAAATAAAAACAACGAAGGATTTTAGAGAAACTCTAAAGCAAAGTTCCCTGCAGCAACGTAGCAATAAAAATTGACAGGCCAGAAAATAAAAACAACGAAGGATTTTAGAGAAACTCTAAAGCAAAGTTCCCTGCAGCAACGTAGTAATAAAAATTGACAAGCCAGAAAATAAAAACGAGGAAGGATTTTAGAGAAACTCTAAAGCAAAGCTCCCTGCAGCAACGCAGTAATAAAAATCTACAAGCGAGAAAAAAAAACGAGGAAGGATTTTAGAGAATCTCTAAAGCAAAACTCCCTACAGCAACTTTACAATAAAAATTGACAGGCAACAAAATAGAAACAGCGAAGGATTTTAGAGAAACTCTAAAGCAACACTCCTTACAGCAACTTTGCAATAAAAATTGACAGGCAAGAAATTAAAAACAGCGAAGGATTTTAGAGAATCTCTAAAGCAAAACTCCTTACAGCAACTTTACAATAAAAATTGACAGGCAACAAAATAGAAACAACGAAGGATTTTAGAGAAACATTAAAGCAAAGCTCCCTGCAGCAACCTAGCAAAAAAAATAGACAGGCCAGAAAATAAAAACAACTAAGGATTTTAGAGAAACTCTAAAGCAAAGCTCCCTGCAGCAACGTAGCAAAAAAAATTGACAGGCCAGAAAATAAAAACAACTAAGGATTTTAGAGAAACTCTAAAGCAAAGCTCCCTGCAGCAACGTAGTAATAAAAATTGACAAGCCAGGAAATAAAAACGAGGAAGGATTTTAGAGAAACTCTAAAGCAAAGCTCCCTGCAGCAACGTAGCAATAAAAATTGACAGGCCAGAAAATAAAAACAACGAAGGATTTTAGAGAAACTCTAAAGCAAAGCTCCCTGCAGCAACGTAGTAATAAAAATTGACAAGCCAGAAAATAAAAACGAGGAACGATTTTAGAGAAACTCTAAAGCAAAGCTCCCTGCAGCAACGCAGTAATAAAAATTGACAAGCGAGAAAATAAAAACGAGGAAGGATTTTAGAGAAACTCTAAAGCAAAGCTCCCTGCAGCAACGTAGCAATAAAAATTGACAGGCCAGAAAATGAAAACAACGAAGATTTTTAGAGAAACTCTAAAGCAAAGTTTTCTACAGCAACGCAGAAATAAAAATTAAAAAACCAAAGCAATAAAATCAACGAAGGCTTTAAGAGAAACTCTAAAGCAAAGCTCCCTGCAGCAACATAGTAATAAAAATTGAAAATGCAAAATAATAAAATCAATGAAGGTTTTTAGAGAAACTCTAAAGCAAAGCTCCTTACAACAACTTTGCAATAAAAATTGACAGGCAAAAAAATAAAATCAAGGAAGATTTTTAAAGAAACTCTTAAGCAACACTCCTTACAGCAATGTAGCGATGAAAGTGATAGGTAAGAATATATTATCAACAAAGATTTTTAGAGAAACTCTAAAGCAAAGCTCCCTGCAGCAGCGTAGCAATAAAAATTGACAGGCCAGAAAATAAAAACAACGAAGGATTTTAGAGAAACTCTAAAGCAAAGTTCCCTGCAGCAACGTAGCAATAAAAATTGACCGGCCAGAAAATAAAAACAACGAAGGATTTTAGAGAAACTCTAAAGCAAAGTTCCCTGCGGCAACGTAGCAATAAAAATTGACAGGCCAGAAAATAAAAACAACGAAGGATTTTAGAGAAACTCTAAAGCAAAGTTCCCTGCAGCAACGTAGCAACAAAAATTGACAGGCCAGAAAATAAAAACAACGAAGGATTTTAGAGAAACTCTAAAGCAAAGCTCCCTGCAGCAACGTAGTAATAAAAATTGACAAGCCAGAAAATAAAAACGAGGAAGGATTTTAGAGAAACTCTAAAGCAAAGCTCCCTGCAGCAACGCAGTAATAAAAATTTACAAGCGAGAAAAAAAAAACGAGGAAGGATTTTAGAGAAACTCTAAAGCAAAGTTCCCTGCAGCAACGTAGCAATAAAAATTGACAGGCCAGAAAATAAAAACAACGAAGGATTTTAGAGAAACTCTAAAGCAAAGTTCCCTGCGGAAACGTAGCAATAAAAATTGACAGGCCAGAAAATAAAAACAACGAAGGATTTTAGAGAAACTCTAAAGCAAAGTTCCCTGCAGCAACTTTGTAATAAAAATTGACAGGCAAGAAAATAAAAACAGCGAAGGATTTTAGAGAATCTCTAAAGCAAAGTTCCCTGCGGCAACGTAGCAATAAAAATTGACAGGCCAGAAAATAAAAACAACGAAGGATTTTAGAGAATCTCTTAAGCAAAGTTCCCTGCGGCAACGTAGCAATAAAAATTGACAGGCCAGAAAATAAAAACAGCGAAGGATTTTAGAGAATCTCTAAAGCAAAGTTCCCTGCGGCAACGTAGCAATAAAAATTGACAGGCCAGAAAATAAAAACAACGAAGGATTTTAGAGAAACTCTAAAGCAAAGTTCCCTGCGGCAACGTAGCAATAAAAATTGACAGGCCAGAAAATAAAAACAACAAAGGATTTTAGAGAAACTCTAAAGCAAAGTTCCCTGCAGCAACTTTGTAATAAAAATTGACAGGCAAGAAAATAAAAACAGCGAAGGATTTTAGAGAATCTCTAAAGCAAAACTCCCTACAGCAACTTTACAATAAAAATTGACAGGCAACAAAATAGAAACAGCGAAGGATTTTAGAGAAACTCTAAAGCAACACTCCTTACAGCAACTTTGCAATAAAAATTGACAGGCAAGAAAATAAAAACAGCGAAGGATTTTAGAGAATCTCTAAAGCAAAACTCCCTACAGCAACTTTACAATAAAAATTGACAGGCAACAAAATAGAAACAACGAAGGATTTTAGAGAAACTCTAAAGCAACACTCCTTACAGCAATTTTACAATAAAAATTGACAGGCAAGAAAATAGAAACAACGAAGGATTTTAGAGAAACTCTAAAGCAAAACTCTTTACAGCAACTTTGCAATAGAAATTGACATGGCAGAAAATAGAAACAACGAAGGATTTTAGAGAAACTCTAAAGCAACACTCCTTACAGCAACTTTACAATAAAAATTGACAGGCAACAAAATAGAAACAACGAAGGATTTTAGAGAAACTCTAAAGCAAAACTCCTTACAGCAACTTTACAATAAAAATTGACAGGCAACAAAATAGAAACAACGAAGGATTTTAGAGAAACTCTAGAGCAAAGCTGCTTACAGCAACGTAGCTACCAGCAGTAAGTTAGAATTGAAAATTCATGCGGAAGGACACAGAAATACAAACGTTTTTCGAGACTTTTTTTACAAAGCTAAGAGCAGTAAGAGACTTTTCAACAAAGCAATGTATAGTAAGTCATAAATTGATTTTAATTCAGAAGGAAAAATATATTTTGAAATACAATGCTAATTTGAAAATAAAAATTTTCCTAAGAAAATATAAGGTCTGCACTTCAGAATAAAAGCACAAGGATCCACGCTATTTAAATTTGTAAGTTTGGAATTTGAAGGAACGGCAACCGACATACCTGCCAAAGCCATCAACCTTTTTACGGAGTTTCAGTCCAAATCCCATTCATATCCAGTCTCTAGGTCTTCATAGCATCAACTGGCTACATTGGTGAAGCTTTGAAGAGGATTTTGTGAGCCCTAGGATTTTAACCAAGAAAAATAACATTGGAAGTAGTTGAAAAAATATTTCAATTAAGTTTAAGAAAATTAAAGTTTCTGAACTTTTGTCCAAGAGAACAAAGTCCAGAGCTAAAAGGAAGAACTGAAGGACCAAAGAAACCAAACAGTTTATGAATAAAAGAGTTCTGGAGAACGTTATCAAGAAAGTCTGAAATTAAAGAGTCATTTAAATCAAAATATCGACACCCTAGATGGCTTTTACATTGTTAACATTTTTTCAAAGTTCTAGAAAGCAAAAAAAATTGTTTTCAAAACCAAGTTGGCAAAAAATTGATATTGGTTGGAAGGAGCTGAGAGAGGAGGTTTTCTTATGAAAGGGTAGTATCGTTGCTAAGAGGATATCTTCAAAATGCTCGCAAATGCAGCATTAGTAAAGGTAATGTCATGGTAATTAAAAGTAATATATAATGTTTTGCATTGGAATTTAATCATTGGCATCACATTACAGCTTTAGTTTGGAAGAATTCGGAGGAAATTAAACAAGTGAGGATATTGTCCTAAATTTTTCCTAAACTCTCAATATTTAAGTGATATCCTTAAAACCCACAAAACAATATGCAGCTGTGTCCTACATCAAGCTACGTATGAAGCAGATCAGAACTGGGGGAGGCAAAATAAGAAAGCCACACAAACACGCCCTTTATCAGAGGCCACACCCAAAAATTAAGTAAAGAATTAGTTGATAGATAATCTGCAGACGGACTGAAAGTTCTGTAATGTATTCATTTTGTGGGTTAATGCATACATATTAATGTCAGTATCTTATGGGAAAAGAAATTTTATGATTGAAATTAGATTAAGGGCAATCTCGGCCTCGATATCTATTAAAAAAATAGAGGAAGAAATTTTTTGCAAGCAATTCAAGACTGTCTACTCTTGATCTGATGTCGAACTGAATAGGGAACTGCCAAAAATTAAAACTTTTTGATGAACATCGATTCAGAAGAACATTTAAATGTAGAATGAACCATAAACATTAAAAATAAAGGGCAGCAACGTAGCCATTCTTGAATGGTGCAGGGAAAAAGGTATGAAACAGCGAGTGTATGATGAAGGGAGAGGATTCATTTTGAGGACCAAGCTTTCTGAATTGTATGAATACCATAACTAAAATAAGAGTGAATATAAAGTCATAATTGTCGTTTCAACTTGAAAAAGTTCCTTGGACCATTATGCTCTCATGAATCACTGCTGACATAGGCTCACATAATGAATCACTGCTTTAATCACACATAATCCGATATCCATCTTTGCTATGCTTTAAAGAGCAAAATCTTTTTAAGGCTAAGTCTACAAAGGAAAATTACCGAACATTTTGGCAAAATATATTCAGTTAAAAGATGAATCAATCAAATCATTCTGGCAACAAAGAAAAGGAGGTTCTTCAAACAAAAAAATTAACATTCTTTTAGAAACAGTGACTAAATTGAGAGCATTAATCAAGCAAGATTCAAAACAATATAGAAAAGTAAACATGATATTGGTGTCTTTAGATTGCAGAATCTTTTTGAAGAAAGTGAAGAATGGTAAGCATGAATTGCAAAGCATCTGATTTCTTGCAGCAGTGCAAGGAGGGCTGTTTCTAACATCAAGAAGGCATTTATTTAAAGTAAATTATATTCAACTTTGGTTGAAACAACATATGATACACTGCAAAAAAGTCTTGTTTATTGATAGCTCTTTTAGTTTGCTACATAATTTAAAATACTTTTTAAAATACTTGATTTGAAAGGTAGATTACAACCTTGTAAGAAATTATATTGCTTAGCAAAATGCTGTATCATAATTAAATATCTGATTTTTGGTTGCAAAGTTTTTCTATCAAGACAAAACACCACAGAAGTCAAAGCAGAATGCAAATATCTATGACTCTACATTGAACAAATTTATATTAATTTATATAATATAAAGATTATCAAAATTTTAGTATATAGTCTTTCACAAACTGGTGTTGATTTTTATTAGTTTCAGTGCTTTGTTTAAAAACATTTTGTTGATGCCTTTGGTTTTTTTGCTCAAAATTTCTTGTAATGGTTATTGACCTTTACATTTAAAGTCTGATTCACTTTAACATTCATATCCAAATAAAATTTCATGTACTAAAGTATAATTAGAAAACTGTTGTGTTTATTCTTAAAAAAGAAAAATGAGATAATGACTTTTGAAATCATCTTACATTGAGCTGCAATCCTTCAGAGCAGATTAAATGCTGGTCAAATGAAATTCTATCAGAGCTTTTTTCATGAGAGATGTTATAGAATTTGAAGTTATTAAGGGTTCTTATTTTCTTTCAACTGTATTATTCAAATTCAGGTGTTAAGTCATGATATTAAGCCTTAACTTGCTGCTTTGATGTCTTTGGAAATAATAGTGAAGTTGTAGTTAGGTTTTCTTTGATGAAAGTTGTTACAGAGAGTGTTAGTAAGTGTTTCAGATAGGGCTTCTTGTTATTTAATGTATGCTCTTGCCAGGCTGTTCCCTTCTCCTGTCCCTCTCTTTCTTCTGGTTTAAAGTAAAGTGTGTTTCTTCAAATCCTCTATAATTTTACCTCATAGGGGTTTGGGCTTATTAACATAACAGTTTAACATAACATGATAAAGATAAAGAAAATGGTGGAAGATTTGTGCCCCCACAAGACCCCCCTGCTCCGCAATGCACGAGTCTTGTCATCAAATTAGCAAATATAATTGGTTATTAAAAGTTTCCGCGTTTTCTGCTTTTTCGATTTTCACCCTCGTTCAAAATCGAAAACGCGGAAAACGCGGAATTCTCATTCCTGTAAAAATAAGGTCTTATATCTTAATTATTGCAAGAGCCCTGTTGCTTTGTTTATGTATTTCCATTTCAGAAGCTTTAAGCAAAATTTCACTTTCCCGCGTGTTCCGCGTTTTCCGCGTTTTCGACCTGGCCATAGTATGCTCATTGAAATGCTACTGAATCACTCAAAGACGACGTCAGACTCTTGTCTTTCTTCTTGCATTTGCTAATACAAATAATATCCATTTATAAAGTACGGATTAACTGTATACCATCTACGTTTTTGATAAAAAAGCTACCTGCGGGACATTATTCATAGCAAAGTTATTATGCTAACTACATCCATACCAGGCCCTTTTTTATTGTTTTTGTAGGAATGTTGCGAAATATCGGCCTATTGGTTTGAGGAAGGATAGAAGCAGTTGTGGACTCTCTACATAGCAAGATTTCATTCCAAATTGAAAATACGACCCTCCTCAACCCAAAAGACAACAAAAGCAATTGTTCGGTATTTGGACAGTCAAAGAACTTGACTGAAGTACTGGAGTAGCCAAATAGAATTAACTTAATCACAGAGTAATTAACGATACAAATTTCCTGTGACGTTGTTTTGACTGAGGAACAACAACTAGTAATGAACTCTCGAGAATTTCAGCTATTTACTCTGTTTTCAAACAACTAATTGGCAGATGTGATTCTTGTAAATCACTACGAGGACCATAAAAATCTGTGTATAATCCACACTTTTCTAATCATTGTAGTTTTTATTTTCTATGGAGTAGCCCCAACTCAATCCACTGTTTCCCTGTAAGCAAAATGATCTAGTGAAAAAAGAAATGGAAGAGTAGCCCTTTGAACGATGGAATCATTATCGCGGGGGGGGGGGGGGGTTGGAAGGGGCATTCATCTTGGTATTTGGAAAATTTACTTCGAAAATTGGAATTTTTGGCATTGGAAAAAGGAAAGAAAAATATGAAAATTTTTTTTGCGGTACAGAATTTAAAAATGGCTTTAAAAAAAGCAAACATTTTACGACATACTAAAAGGTTTTTCGTCTGACACTCCTCAGAGCAAAAACGTCAGAATAAGGTTCCGAAAGAACATGGTGGAAAATATATACCCAGTTGTGGATCGAAATAGGCCAATCAGAAAAACGCAAGCACAAGACCGGTATAGTTGACCAATCAGTGCAGCGAGCCTAAAGAAAAATTACCAATGGAGTCCAAGAGAGAAAACGAACTCCTTTTGTCTACACAATGGCGGTTTTTTCGTTTTTTTGTAGATTGACTCCAAAACTGCTAGATGGAAGGACGACCGGGCTCTGCCAATTATCCGAAACATGTCGTCATTATAGAGTTTTGAACAATCTGGGTTGTCTAAAAGATGTTGACCAATGGCAGAAAAATAGCTAAGAATAAAAATAATTTCTTTCACTGCCTTGAAAATAAAACTGGTTTCGCGGATCTGGAAAATATCTGGAAAATATTACGTTTTGCTTATCAATAAATTAAAAACACTGGGCTTTTTTTCCGTTGATTTTCTTGCAAATCTAATTATCTTGATTAATTACATACTTCTCCACGGATTTATCTAAAGGCTAATACTAATAATACTCGGTGAAGGTTATTGGCAGGTTTTGTGATTAAAATTAAAATGTAAAGTATCTAGCTTTAGTGTTTTATAGTATTCAATCGGAAATAAATGGCTGGAAATAAATATATAAATTCCACGAGCTGTTGCCTTGCTTTGCATTACTCCCGAAAAATTCAGTGCTACTTCAAATACCTTATCGTAGTTACTAAAAAAATGCACTTCTAAGTTTTGCTTTATGAAATTTTGCAAGTCGTCATGACCTTTTCTGTTGCCTTCTAGTAAAATAACTGTTTATATATTTGCTCGTATTGCCTGAAAGAAATCAATTTATAAAGGTTAATAATTGATGAGTCATTATATTTAAATTTTGTCTGATCAAAAAATTTGTTTGTCTATAAGGATGTTAAGCATATATAAAGGGCAGCCCTGCTAAATCCTATAGAATAGAATAATATATTATTTGAAAATAAGAAAAGAGTGCTCTCTTGTCTGTCTGTATCAACACCGACCTTATATTATGCTAGCTATTTATGAGTGGAATGTTAACCGCTTGGATACTAATATGTTTACCAGTAAAAAGACTCGAGAAAAGGACGTAACGATAAAAGACTAAAATAGCAACAAATTTATATACAACAACGAATTTTAGAGAATGCAAAGATAGCGACCAACGATGACTTAAATTCAAGAGATAGAAAGGAAAAGAGAAAGTGCAAAACTGAGTGAAGGATGGAACGGTTATCAAATGAACCATCGTATAAAAAAACTCGAGAAAAAGGGCACAACAAAAAAAGGCTCTAAAGTAACAAAAAATGTATATTTAACAACGAATTTTAGAGAAAGAGTTGCAAAGATGACGAGTAATGATATCTTAAATTCAAAAGTTAGAAAAAAAGATAAATTGGAAAATGAGTGGATGATAGGAGGGCTATAAACTGAACCATTTTATAAAAAAACTCGTGAAACGGGGCGCAATGAAAAAAGGCTCTAAAATAACAAAAAATGTATATTAAAAAACGAATTTTGGAGAATGAGTTGCAAAGATGACGAGTAATGATATCTTAAATTGAAAAGATAGAAAGGAAAAGATTAATTGGAAAAGGAGTGGATGATAGCAGGGTTATAAACTGAACCATCTTATAAAAAAACTCGAGAAACGGGGCACAACGAAAAAAGGCTCTTAAATAACAAAAAATGTATAATAAAAAACGAATGTCAGAGAATAAGTTACAAAGATGACGAGCAATGATATTTTAAATTCAAGAGATAGAAAGAAAAGGAGTAAGTGCAAAAAGGAGTAGATGATGAGAAGGTTTTTGCCACCCCGAGAATTTTTCTTTCGATTTTTAATGAAGTTTGTTGTCCTGTTCATATGATTGCCATGACAATTTGATTGAAACAGGGTGAAAAATTCTCTATTCAGGTCTCTAATTATCTATTTAGGACTTAGAAAGGTGTCTGTCGCTCAAAAAATCTGAAAAGAAATGTTACTGAAACGTCTCCATGCAACAGGACTGGGAAGTTTGACACCCCTACCCCCACGGTCCTGGCTGCGGGCTTGTGGGGTCTTATCTTTCAGTGAATTTCAAAAATTTTCCACCCATTTTGATAAAAAGCAAAAGTAAAAAGGAAATGCACTTTTCTAGCAATGGTATACGAACAAACATTTTAAGAAGAGGATGTAACAGTAATAAAAAACTACTGAATGAATGTTCTTTGGCCCTCAGATCTTTCCTTTCTAATTTTGGATAAGTTCCCCGGCTCTCTGAATACTTATCGCATATTCCCTGTACCCCTGAGCGACCCTCCAAATGGAGGAATCTACTATTTCGCGATTAAGTTTCTAATCAAAAGATATATTCCTCTTTCAAAAATGTTTCATTTTTAGAAACTTTGGTTGGCATCGTAAAGATGGATAATTTGAATAGTAAACATTTAGGCCTAGATATGAACACAAAATACTTTATAAAATAATACCTATTCTTTACTAAACGTACCTTTTGATGTATTGGACCATCTTCATTTGCCTTTACAGCTTTTCGTGCACGAAATAATTCCCTACTTGATATCTCTCTCGTTCTCGATTCCACGAAAAAATTTTGGAAGCCATTTTTCTAACAGCATTGGCCTTATAGGGCATGATGGGAAGGCAAGGGCTCCTCCGTAAAGGAAACCAAAGGGTATCAGATATGTACCGTAAATTCTCGTATTAGCCCTCTGGGGGCTTATTTTTTTATATTTTTGGATAGGGGCTTAATCGAGTGGGGCTTATACGAAGGGGGGCTTATAAAATTATTGTAGACATTAAAAAGACATTATTAAAAGACCTCGTTTATTTTAGTAGAAATTTCTTTATTACCACCAAAAGTATGAATTTATTGTGATGGTAAAGCAAATGGCAAAAATTATCAAATTGAGTGGTCCATTTTGAGGATTTACGGTAGCAGTGGGAGCTTTTTCGAGGAGGGAGCTTATTGACAATTTGTAGTTCTAGGGTTGGGCTTATTCGAGAGGGGGGGGGGTTTCGAGGAGGGCAATTCGAGGATTTACGGTTTGTAAGATGCGAAGGTTATTAATTGCGGCACACGTAATGAATATGTGAGGAAATCACAATTGGAATTCGAAAGTGTGAAATCTTTGAAATTGATCCTTTAAACAAATGCTGTATCTGTTCTGTTAGGTAGATTATTTTTCAGCCCTATTCGAAACTAGAACCGTGGAAAATGAAAGGTCAATGGCCGAATGTAGATTTTTTACCCTATATTGTCATGGTCGGAACTTAAGAGCCCTTTTCTTCAAAGGAATGAAATGAAAACTGGATTTTGTATTTAGGTACGTTGCTATTGTTCAATGGTTTTCTGTGTAATAAATATGTAAATATTGTCATGGTCAAAGCTTAAAAGCCTGTTAAGTGGGTGTAACTCTTCATTTTGACGAGTACCGTAAAGGATTTCATTTTGAATGTGGCAATTGGGGTGGTTACAGTTATAACAAAAGCAGCGTAGCCAGGATGGTAGATTGGGGGGCAAAGGGAGTTGGGCAAGGGAAAAATGGGGGTCTACATCCTTTGGAACGCCAGGAATGCTCTTTTTCAAAGAGACTTTTGCAATTGGGGTAGGGCATCCTCACCCTCTTGCCTCCCCGCGTTGTGCTACTGATGATAAGATGTAGAATGGTAAAACATTGACTATAGCAGTTAAGAGTCACACATCCATGAATCTGCATCTACCATTTGATAGCAACATTTTTCAACAAGATGCTGTCAGTAAGAAGAAGGTGGCAAATATACTGTTTGTGCACTGATAAATGCAGAAGTCATTGCGTTTGACCAAAGTCAGTAAGTAGGGCGTTTTGCAAGAGCAGATCCCTTCTTTTAGGGGAAGATTTTAGAAGTTTCCTTGCTAAGAGCGATTTTAGAATTACGGGAAAGCCAGTGAGCCTTGGCGAGGAAGAGTGAATGCAGGTAAATCTGATGCCAATTTATTTGGAGATATATTACGATAATTTTCTGTAGAGAGAGACGAGATTACAGTGAAATTGAGGATGAACTACTGACATGCGCAGGTCATATTTAATTAGACACAGCAGTTGAAAACCTGCAGCAATTCATCTTGTTTTGTGAAAACAGCACAGAAACGCGAGAAATGGTAGATAAAGTAAATTCAAGTGAACAGACAGTTTTATCAAAACTCTTTTTAGCATAAGGTCTCAAATGGTTTCAAACTTCATTCTCCATACCCGATTGAAGTTCTTCAACATGAAATTTACGCAGGAGAACATTTTCTCAATTATGTTACCAGGTGTATGATCCAATAAAACAGAAAGCAGAGCATGGATAGGTCTCCAATCACTTTCAAGACAATTTATCATGAACACACAGCTTACGGCTCGATATACAATGAAATTTTATTACCAAACAAACATCAAACAAATGAGTCAATTATTTCACATAGTCTTCTAAGCATTCTATTTTGTAGAGCTTCGGGTGCGCTTGTTCCATGAAAAATTGGCACCATAGCTCTTTGGTTTGATAGATGTCGTCTTTGGCTCATCTACTTCATATTTCCAACCTTGGGAGGAACTAAATTTCAAAAAATTATTCACTAATCAACAATTAAAGAGAACTCACAACTACAAAAAACCAGTAAAAGTTTTATACTGAAATCTATTCTGTAACCTTTCTTATATATTACTTTGTTTTCATACTAAATTTATATCTCTTGAAACCATTTAAATATGACTTTTTAAAGAGTTCTCGTAAATATTATTTCATTACGTCTACAATAAAGAACACTTTATCTTACTTAACTTGTACAGTGCCCTACCTTGAGTTTCAGCATAGGCAATAGCAGATTCCCTTGTATCAAATTGCAATTCCACGTTGGACAGGGGGTCAGCTCTAGAAAAAAGAGAACCTGTGATCCAAAACATAGCACCTAATTGTGCAAGTTTTCATTCAGCATTCAATAAATTTATTGGCCCTTAGGAAAGCAACTGAAAAAAGGCTCCTAGCTGCAGACTACGAGGTGTCACAAACATCTATCAGTTTAAAGCACGTTAAGCAGAAAAACAAGATGTACTACAAAAGATATTTTTTCTCTTTAACTCGAAGGAGCTTAGTGACATACTTTAGTTAAATAAATTTAAAAGTTTTTGAAAATAAAGTGAATCATTTCAAGAATTCTATTACATCATTAAATGAGATTTCAGCATCATTTGCAACATTATAATTGATAAAAACAATGATTGTTTTACTTGTAAACTTGTTAATAAATGCTATAGATTTTTATTCTGTTTCACAAAAATCTCTAACCCCGGAAATACAAAAAAACTAAAAAAATCATCAAAATTCCTAAAGATATTTTTGCGCTCTAAACATCCTAAAATGCCGTAATTTTCGTCAGCAGCACCATCTCAGAACTTTGCGACAAGTTTAGTACCTTTCTTTTAAAAATTAACTTACTCATTTTTCACGAAAATCTCTGACCCCGGATATGCAAAAAGACTAAAAAAAATCAAGAAAATTCATCAAAAATTTTTTTCGCTCGAAATAACCTAAAACGCCGTAGTTTTTGTCAGAAACACCATCTGAGAACTTTTGGACGAGTTTCAGAAACCTATTTCTCAAAATTGAACTTAGTCCTATTTCACAAATATCTCGGACTCCGGCTATGCAAAAAAATAAAAAAAATAAGAAAATTCATCAAAATTTTTTTCGCTCAAAACAATCTTAATTGTCGTAGTTTTTGTCAGAAATACTATCCGAGAACTTTTGGACGAGTTTCAGAAACCTATTTCTCGAAAATGAACATAGTCCTATTTCACAAAAATCTCGGACTCCGGCTTTGCAAAAAAATTAAAAAAATCAAGAAAATTCATCAAAATTTTTTTTCGCTCGAAATAACCTAAAACGCCGTAGTTTTTGTCAGAAACACCATCTGAGAACTTTTGGACGAGTTTCAGAAACCTATTTCTCAAAATTGAACTTAGTCCTATTTCACAAATATCTCGGACTCCGGCTATGCAAAAAATTAAAAAAATCAAGAAAATTCATCAAAAAGTTTTTTCTTTTGAAATAACCTAAAATGAGGTAGTTTTTGTCAGAAACACCATCTGAGAACTTTTGGACAAGTTTCGGAAACCTATTTCTCGAAAATGAACTTAGTCCTATTTCACAAATATCTCGGACTCCGGCTATGCAAAAAATTAAAAAAATCAAGAAAATTCATCAAAAAGTTTTTTCTTTCGAAATAACCTAAAATGAGGTAGTTTTTGTCAGAAACACCATCTGAGAACTTTTGGACAAGTTTCGGAAACCTATTTCTGAAAAAAGAATTTAGTCCTATTTCACAAAAATCTCGGACTCCGTCTACGCAAAAAAATAAAAAAAATAAGAAAAATTAATTAAAATTTTTTTTCGCTCGAAACAATCTTAATTGCCGTAGTTTTTGTCAGAAACACTATCTGAGAACTTTTGGACGAGTTTCAGAAACCTATTTCTCGAAAATGAACTTAGTCCTATTTCACAAAAATCTCGGACTCTGGCTATTCAAAAGAATTAAAAAAATCAAGAAAATTCATCAAAAATTTTTTTCGTTTGAAACAATCTTAATTGCCGTAGTTGTTGTCAGAAACACCATTTGAGAACTTTTGGACGAATTTTAGAAACCTATTTCTCAAAAATGAACATAGTCCTATTTCACAAAAATCTCGGACTCCAGCTATGCAAAAAAATTAAAAAAATCAGGAATATTCAACAAAAAATTTTCTCCTTCGAAACAACCTAAAATGCCGTAGTTTTTGTGAGAAACACCATCTGAGAACTTTTAGACGAGTTTAAGAAATTTATTTCCCAAAAATGAACATAGTCCTATTTCACAAAAATCTCGGACTCCAGCTATGCAAAAAAATTAAAAAAATCAGGAATATTCAACAAAAAATTTTCTCCTTCGAAACAACCTAAAATGCCGTAGTTTTTGTGAGAAACACCATCTGAGAACTTTTAGACGAGTTTAAGAAATTTATTTCCCAAAAATGAACTTAGTCCTATTTCACAATAATCTCGGACTCCACCTATGCAAAAAAATTAAAAAAATCAAGAAAATTCATCAAAAATATTTTTCGTTCGAAACAACCTAAAATGCTGTAGTTTTTGTCAGAAACACCATCTGAGAACTTTTGGACGAGTTTCAGAAACCTATTTCTTAAATATGAACTTAGTCCTATTTGACAAAAATCTCTGATCCCGGATATGCAAAAAAACTAAAAAAATCAAGAAAATTCTTCAAAACTTTGTTCGCTCGAAACAACCTAAAATGCTGTAGTTTTTGTCAGAAACGCTATCTGAGAACTTTTGGACGAGTTTCAGAAACCTATTTCTCGAAAATGAACTTAGTCCTATTTCACAAAAGTCTCGGACTCCGGCTATGCAAAAAAATTAAAAAAATCAAGAAAATTCATCAAAAATTTTTTTCGTTCGAAACAACCTTAAATGCCGTAGTTTTTGTCAGAAACGCCATCTGAGAACTTTTAGACGAGTTTCCGAAACCTATTTCTCAAAAATTAACATAGTCCTATTTGACAAAAATCTCTGACCTCGGATATGCAAAAGAACTAAAAAAATCAAGAAAATTCATCAAAACTTTTTTCGCTCGAAACAACCTAAAATGCCGTAGTTTTTGTCAGAAACACCATCTGAGAACTTTTGGACGAGTTTCAGAAACCTATTTCTCAAAAATGAACATAGTCCTATTTGACAAAAATCTCTGACCTCGGATATGTAAAAGAACTAAAAAAATCAAGAAAATTCATCAAAACTTTTTTCGCTCAAAACAACCTAAAATGCTGTAGTTTTTGTCAGAAACACCATCTGAGAACTTTTGGACGAGTTTCAGAAACCTATTTCTTAAATATGAACTTAGTTCTAATTCACAAAAATCTCTGATCCCGGATATGCAAAAGAACTAAAAAAATCAAGAAAATTCATCAAAACTTTGTTCGCTCGAAACAACCTAAAATGCTGTAGTTTTTGTCAGAAACGCCATCTGAGAACTTTTAGACGAGATTCAGAAACCAATTTCTCAAAAGTGAACTTAGTCCTATTTCACGAAAATCTCTGATCCCCGAAATGCAAAAGAACTAAAAAAATTAAGAAAATTCATCAAAACTTTGTTCGCTCGAAACAACCTAAAATGCTGTAGTTTTTGTCAGAAACGCCATCTGAGAACTTTTGGACGAGTTTCAGAAACCTATTTCTCAAAAATGAACTTACTCCTATTTCACAAAAATCTCTGATTTCGGATATGCAAAAGAACTAAAAAAATCAAGAAAATTCATCAAAAATTTTTTTCGTTCGAAACAACCTTAAATGCCGTAGTTTTTGTCAGAAACGCCATCTGAGAATTTTTAGACGAGTTTCAGAAACCTATTTCTCAAAAATTAACATAGTCCTATTTGACAAAAATCTCTGACCTCGGATATGCAAAAGAACTAAAAAAATCAAGAAAATTCATCAAAACTTTTTTCGCTCGAAACAACCTAAAATGCCGTAGTTTTTGTCAGAAACACCATCTGAGAACTTTTGGACGAGTTTCAGAAACCTATTTCTCAAAAATGAACATAGTCCTATTTGACAAAAATCTCTGACCTCGGATATGCAAAAGAACTAAAAAAATCAAGAAAATTCATCAAAACTTTTTTCGCTCAAAACAACCTAAAATGCTGTAGTTTTTGTCAGAAACACCATCTGAGAACTTTTGGACGAGTTTCAGAAACCTATTTCTTAAATATGAACTTAGTTCTAATTCACAAAAATCTCTGATCCCGGATAAGCAAAAGAACTAAAAAAATCAAGAAAATTCATCAAAACTTTGTTCGCTCGAAACAACCTAAAATGCTGTAGTTTTTGTCAGAAACGCCATCTGAGAACTTTTAGACGAGATTCAGAAACCAATTTCTCAAAAGTGAACTTAGTCCTATTTCACAAAAATCTCTGATCCCCGAAATGCAAAAGAACTAAAAAAATCAAGAAAATTCATCAAAACTTTGTTCGCTCGAAACAACCTAAAATGCTGTAGTTTTTGTCAGAAACGCCATCTGAGAACTTTTGGACGAGTTTCAGAAACCTATTTCTCAAAAATGAACTTACTCTTATTTCACAAAAATCTCTGATTTCGGATATGCAAAAGAACTAAAAAAATCAAGAAAATTCATCAAAACTTTTTTTCGTTCAAAACAACCTAAAATGGCGTAGTTTTTGTCAGAAACACCATCTGAGAACTTTTGGACAAATTTCAGAGACCTATTTCCCAAAAATGGACATAGTCCTATTTGACAAAAATCTCTGACCTCGGATATGCAAAAGAACTAAAAAAATCAAGAAAATTCATCAAAACTTTTTTCGCTCGAAACAACCTAAAATGCCGTAGTTTTTGTCAGAAACACCATCTAAGAACTTTTGGACGAGTTTCAGAAACCTATTTCTTAAATATGAACTTAGTTCTAATTCACAAAAATCTCTGATCCCGGATATGCAAAAGAACTAAAAAAATCAAGAAAATTCATCAAAACTTTGTTCGCTCGAAACAACCTAAAATGCTGTAGTTTTTGTCAGAAACGCCATCTGAGAACTTTTAGACGAGATTCAGAAACCAATTTCTCAAAAGTGAACTTAGTCCTATTTCACAAAAATCTCTGATCCCCGAAATGCAAAAGAACTAAAAAAATCAAGAAAATTCATCAAAACTTTTTTCGCTCGAAACAACCTAAAATGCTGTAGTTTTTGTCAGAAACACCATCTGAGAACTTTTGGACGAGTTTCAGAAACCTATTTCTTAAATATGAACTTAGTCCTATTTGACAAAAATCTCTGATCCCGGATATGCAAAAAAACTAAAAAAATCAAGAAAATTCTTCAAAACTTTGTTCGCTCGAAACAACCTAAAATGCTGTAGTTTTTGTCAGAAACGCTATCTGAGAACTTTTGGACGAGTTTCAGAAACCTATTTCTCGAAAATGAACTTAGTCCTATTTCACAAAAGTCTCGGACTCCGGCTATGCAAAAAAATTAAAAAAATCAAGAAAATTCATCAAAAATTTTTTTCGTTCGAAACAACCTTAAATGCCGTAGTTTTTGTCAGAAACGCCATCTGAGAACTTTTAGACGAGTTTCAGAAACCTATTTCTCAAAAATTAACATAGTCCTATTTGACAAAAATCTCTGACCTCGGATATGCAAAAGAACTAAAAAAATCAAGAAAATTCATCAAAACTTTTTTCGCTCGAAACAACCTAAAATGCCGTAGTTTTTGTCAGAAACACCATCTGAGAACTTTTGGACGAGTTTCAGAAACCTATTTCTCAAAAATGAACATAGTCCTATTTGACAAAAATCTCTGACCTCGGATATGTAAAAGAACTAAAAAAATCAAGAAAATTCATCAAAACTTTTTTCGCTCAAAACAACCTAAAATGCTGTAGTTTTTGTCAGAAACACCATCTGAGAACTTTTGGACGAGTTTCAGAAACCTATTTCTTAAATATGAACTTAGTCCTAATTCACAAAAATCTCTGATCCCGGATATGCAAAAGAACTAAAAAAATCAAGAAAATTCATCAAAACTTTGTTCGCTCGAAACAACCTAAAATGCTGTAGTTTTTGTCAGAAACGCCATCTGAGAACTTTTAGACGAGATTCAGAAACCAATTTCTCAAAAGTGAACTTAGTCCTATTTCACAAAAATCTCTGATCCCCGAAATGCAAAAGAACTAAAAAAATCATGAAAATTCATCAAAACTTTGTTCGCTCGAAACAACCTAAAATGCTGTAGTTTTTGTCAGAAACGCCATCTGAGAACTTTTGGACGAGTTTCAGAAACCTATTTCTCAAAAATGAACTTACTCCTATTTCACAAAAATCTCTGATCCCGGATATGCAAAAGAACTAAAAAAATCAAGAAAATTCATCACAACTTTGTTCGCTCGAAACAACCTAAAATGCTGTAGTTTTTGTCAGAAACGCTATCTCAGAACTTTTGGACGAGTTTCAGAAACCTATTTCTCAAAAATTAACATAGTCCTATTTGACAAAAATCTCTGACCTCGGATATGCAAAAGAACTAAAAAAATCAAGAAAATTCATCAAAACTTTTTTCGCTCGAAACAACCTAAAATGCCGTAGTTTTTGTCAGAAACACCATCTGAGAACTTTTGGACGAGTTTCAGAAACCTATTTCTCAAAAATTAACATAGTCCTATTTGACAAAAATCTCTGACCTCGGATATGCAAAAGAACTAAAAAAATCAAGAAAATTCATCAAAACTTTTTTCGCTCAAAACAACCTAAAATGCTGTAGTTTTTGTCAGAAACACCATCTGAGAACTTTTGGACGAGTTTCAGAAACCTATTTCTTAAATATGAACTTAGTTCTAATTCACAAAAATCTCTGATCCCGGATATGCAAAAGAACTAAAAAAATCAAGAAAATTCATCAAAACTTTGTTCGCTCGAAACAACCTAAAATGCTGTAGTTTTTGTCAGAAGCGCCATCTGAGAACTTTTAGACGAGATTCAGAAACCAATTTCTCAAAAGTGAACTTAGTCCTATTTCACAAAAATCTCTGATCCCCGAAATGCAAAAGAACTAAAAAAATCAAGAAAATTCATCAAAACTTTGTTCGCTCGAAACAACCTAAAATGCTGTAGTTTTTGTCAGAAACGCCATCTGAGAACTTTTGGACGAGTTTCAGAAACCTATTTCTCAAAAATGAACTTAGTCCTATTTCACAAAAATCTCTGACCTCGGATATGCAAAAGAACTAAAAAAATCAAGAAAATTCATCAAAACTTTGTTCGCTCGAAACAACCTAAAATGCTGTAGTTTTTGTCAGAAACGCCATCTGAGAACTTTTAGACGAGATTCAGAAACCAATTTCTCAAAAGTGAACTTAGTCCTATTTCACAAAAATCTCTGATCCCCGAAATGCAAAAGAACTAAAAAAATCAAGAAAATTCATCAAAACTTTTTTCGCTCGAAACAACCTAAAATGCTGTAGTTTTTGTCAGAAACACCATCTGAGAACTTTTGGACGAGTTTCAGAAACCTATTTCTTAAATATGAACTTAGTCCTATTTGACAAAAATCTCTGATCCCGGATATGCAAAAAAACTAAAAAAATCAAGAAAATTCTTCAAAACTTTGTTCGCTCGAAACAACCTAAAATGCTGTAGTTTTTGTCAGAAACGCTATCTGAGAACTTTTGGACGAGTTTCAGAAACCTATTTCTCGAAAATGAACTTAGTCCTATTTCACAAAAGTCTCGGACTCCGGCTATGCAAAAAAATTAAAAAAATCAAGAAAATTCATCAAAAATTTTTTTCGTTCGAAACAACCTTAAATGCCGTAGTTTTTGTCAGAAACGCCATCTGAGAACTTTTAGACGAGTTTCAGAAACCTATTTCTCAAAAATTAACATAGTCCTATTTGACAAAAATCTCTGACCTCGGATATGCAAAAGAACTAAAAAAATCAAGAAAATTCATCAAAACTTTTTTCGCTCGAAACAACCTAAAATGCCGTAGTTTTTGTCAGAAACACCATCTGAGAACTTTTGGACGAGTTTCAGAAACCTATTTCTCAAAAATGAACATAGTCCTATTTGACAAAAATCTCTGACCTCGGATATGTAAAAGAACTAAAAAAATCAAGAAAATTCATCAAAACTTTTTTCGCTCAAAACAACCTAAAATGCTGTAGTTTTTGTCAGAAACACCATCTGAGAACTTTTGGACGAGTTTCAGAAACCTATTTCTTAAATATGAACTTAGTCCTAATTCACAAAAATCTCTGATCCCGGATATGCAAAAGAACTAAAAAAATCAAGAAAATTCATCAAAACTTTGTTCGCTCGAAACAACCTAAAATGCTGTAGTTTTTGTCAGAAACGCCATCTGAGAACTTTTAGACGAGATTCAGAAACCAATTTCTCAAAAGTGAACTTAGTCCTATTTCACAAAAATCTCTGATCCCCGAAATGCAAAAGAACTAAAAAAATCATGAAAATTCATCAAAACTTTGTTCGCTCGAAACAACCTAAAATGCTGTAGTTTTTGTCAGAAACGCCATCTGAGAACTTTTGGACGAGTTTCAGAAACCTATTTCTCAAAAATGAACTTACTCCTATTTCACAAAAATCTCTGATCCCGGATATGCAAAAGAACTAAAAAAATCAAGAAAATTCATCAAAACTTTGTTCGCTCGAAACAACCTAAAATGCTGTAGTTTTTGTCAGAAACGCTATCTCAGAACTTTTGGACGAGTTTCAGAAACCTATTTCTCAAAAATTAACATAGTCCTATTTGACAAAAATCTCTGACCTCGGATATGCAAAAGAACTAAAAAAATCAAGAAAATTCATCAAAACTTTTTTCGCTCGAAACAACCTAAAATGCCGTAGTTTTTGTCAGAAACACCATCTGAGAACTTTTGGACGAGTTTCAGAAACCTATTTCTCAAAAATTAACATAGTCCTATTTGACAAAAATCTCTGACCTCGGATATGCAAAAAAACTAAAAAAATCAAGAAAATTCTTCAAAACTTTGTTCGCTCGAAACAACCTAAAATGCTGTAGTTTTTGTCAGAAACGCTATCTGAGAACTTTTGGACGAGTTTCAGAAACCTATTTCTCGAAAATGAACTTAGTCCTATTTCACAAAAGTCTCGGACTCCGGCTATGCAAAAAAATTAAAAAAATCAAGAAAATTCATCAAAAATTTTTTTCGTTCGAAACAACCTTAAATGCCGTAGTTTTTGTCAGAAACGCCATCTGAGAACTTTTAGACGAGTTTCAGAAACCTATTTCTCAAAAATTAACATAGTCCTATTTGACAAAAATCTCTGACCTCGGATATGCAAAAGAACTAAAAAAATCAAGAAAATTCATCAAAACTTTTTTCGCTCGAAACAACCTAAAATGCCGTAGTTTTTGTCAGAAACGCTATCTGAGAACTTTTGGACGAGTTTCAGAAACCTATTTCTCGAAAATGAACTTAGTCCTATTTCACAAAAGTCTCGGACTCCGGCTATGCAAAAAAATTAAAAAAATCAAGAAAATTCATCAAAAATTTTTTTCGTTCGAAACAACCTTAAATGCCGTAGTTTTTGTCAGAAACGCCATCTGAGAACTTTTAGACGAGTTTCAGAAACCTATTTCTCAAAAATTAACATAGTCCTATTTGACAAAAATCTCTGACCTCGGATATGCAAAAGAACTAAAAAAATCAAGAAAATTCATCAAAACTTTTTTCGCTCGAAACAACCTAAAATGCCGTAGTTTTTGTCAGAAACACCATCTGAGAACTTTTGGACGAGTTTCAGAAACCTATTTCTCAAAAATGAACATAGTCCTATTTGACAAAAATCTCTGACCTCGGATATGTAAAAGAACTAAAAAAATCAAGAAAATTCATCAAAACTTTTTTCGCTCAAAACAACCTAAAATGCTGTAGTTTTTGTCAGAAACACCATCTGAGAACTTTTGGACGAGTTTCAGAAACCTATTTCTTAAATATGAACTTAGTCCTAATTCACAAAAATCTCTGATCCCGGATATGCAAAAGAACTAAAAAAATCAAGAAAATTCATCAAAACTTTGTTCGCTCGAAACAACCTAAAATGCTGTAGTTTTTGTCAGAAACGCCATCTGAGAACTTTTAGACGAGATTCAGAAACCAATTTCTCAAAAGTGAACTTAGTCCTATTTCACAAAAATCTCTGATCCCCGAAATGCAAAAGAACTAAAAAAATCATGAAAATTCATCAAAACTTTGTTCGCTCGAAACAACCTAAAATGCTGTAGTTTTTGTCAGAAACGCCATCTGAGAACTTTTGGACGAGTTTCAGAAACCTATTTCTTAAATATGAACTTAGTCCTATTTGACAAAAATCTCTGATCCCGGATATGCAAAAAAACTAAAAAAATCAAGAAAATTCTTCAAAACTTTGTTCGCTCGAAACAACCTAAAATGCTGTAGTTTTTGTCAGAAACGCTATCTGAGAACTTTTGGACGAGTTTCAGAAACCTATTTCTCGAAAATGAACTTAGTCCTATTTCACAAAAGTCTCGGACTCCGGCTATGCAAAAAAATTAAAAAAATCAAGAAAATTCATCAAAAATTTTTTTCGTTCGAAACAACCTTAAATGCCGTAGTTTTTGTCAGAAACGCCATCTGAGAACTTTTAGACGAGTTTCAGAAACCTATTTCTCAAAAATTAACATAGTCCTATTTGACAAAAATCTCTGACCTCGGATATGCAAAAGAACTAAAAAAATCAAGAAAATTCATCAAAACTTTTTTCGCTCGAAACAACCTAAAATGCCGTAGTTTTTGTCAGAAACACCATCTGAGAACTTTTGGACGAGTTTCAGAAACCTATTTCTCAAAAATGAACATAGTCCTATTTGACAAAAATCTCTGACCTCGGATATGTAAAAGAACTAAAAAAATCAAGAAAATTCATCAAAACTTTTTTCGCTCAAAACAACCTAAAATGCTGTAGTTTTTGTCAGAAACACCATCTGAGAACTTTTGGACGAGTTTCAGAAACCTATTTCTTAAATATGAACTTAGTCCTAATTCACAAAAATCTCTGATCCCGGATATGCAAAAGAACTAAAAAAATCAAGAAAATTCATCAAAACTTTGTTCGCTCGAAACAACCTAAAATGCTGTAGTTTTTGTCAGAAACGCCATCTGAGAACTTTTAGACGAGATTCAGAAACCAATTTCTCAAAAGTGAACTTAGTCCTATTTCACAAAAATCTCTGATCCCCGAAATGCAAAAGAACTAAAAAAATCATGAAAATTCATCAAAACTTTGTTCGCTCGAAACAACCTAAAATGCTGTAGTTTTTGTCAGAAACGCCATCTGAGAACTTTTGGACGAGTTTCAGAAACCTATTTCTCAAAAATGAACTTACTCCTATTTCACAAAAATCTCTGATCCCGGATATGCAAAAGAACTAAAAAAATCAAGAAAATTCATCAAAACTTTGTTCGCTCGAAACAACCTAAAATGCTGTAGTTTTTGTCAGAAACGCTATCTCAGAACTTTTGGACGAGTTTCAGAAACCTATTACTCAAAAATTAACATAGTCCTATTTGACAAAAATCTCTGACCTCGGATATGCAAATGAACTAAAAAAATCAAGAAAATTCATCAAAACTTTTTTCGCTCGAAACAACCTAAAATGCTGTAGTTTTTGTCAGAAACACCATCTGAGAACTTTTGGACGAGTTTCAGAAACCTATTTCTTAAATATGAACTTAGTCCTATTTGACAAAAATCTCTGATCCCGGATATGCAAAAAAACTAAAAAAATCAAGAAAATTCTTCAAAACTTTGTTCGCTCGAAACAACCTAAAATGCTGTAGTTTTTGTCAGTAACGCCATCTGAGAACTTTTCGACGAGATTCAGAAACCAATTTCTTAAAAGTGAACTTAGTCCTATTTGACAAAAATCTCTGGCCCCGGATATGAAAAAAAACAAAAAAATCAAGAAAATTCATCAAAACTTTTTTCGCTCAAAACAACCTAAAATGCTGTAGTTTTTGTCAGAAACACCATCTGAGAACTTTTGGACGAGTTTCAGAAACCTATTTCTTAAATATGAACTTAGTCCTAATTCACAAAAATCTCTGATCCCGGATATGCAAAAGAACTAAAAAAATCAAGAAAATTCATCAAAACTTTGTTCGCTCGAAACAACCTAAAATGCTGTAGTTTTTGTCAGAAACGCCATCTGAGAACTTTTAGACGAGATTCAGAAACCAATTTCTCAAAAGTGAACTTAGTCCTATTTCACAAAAATCTCTGATCCCCGAAATGCAAAAGAACTAAAAAAATCATGAAAATTCATCAAAACTTTGTTCGCTCGAAACAACCTAAAATGCTGTAGTTTTTGTCAGAAACGCCATCTGAGAACTTTTGGACGAGTTTCAGAAACCTATTTCTCAAAAATGAACTTACTCCTATTTCACAAAAATCTCTGATCCCGGATATGCAAAAGAACTAAAAAAATCAAGAAAATTCATCAAAACTTTGTTCGCTCGAAACAACCTAAAATGCTGTAGTTTTTGTCAGAAACGCTATCTCAGAACTTTTGGACGAGTTTCAGAAACCTATTACTCAAAAATTAACATAGTCCTATTTGACAAAAATCTCTGACCTCGGATATGCAAATGAACTAAAAAAATCAAGAAAATTCATCAAAACTTTTTTCGCTCGAAACAACCTAAAATGCTGTAGTTTTTGTCAGAAACACCATCTGAGAACTTTTGGACGAGTTTCAGAAACCTATTTCTTAAATATGAACTTAGTCCTATTTGACAAAAATCTCTGATCCCGGATATGCAAAAAAACTAAAAAAATCAAGAAAATTCTTCAAAACTTTGTTCGCTCGAAACAACCTAAAATGCTGTAGTTTTTGTCAGTAACGCCATCTGAGAACTTTTCGACGAGATTCAGAAACCAATTTCTTAAAAGTGAACTTAGTCCTATTTGACAAAAATCTCTGGCCCCGGATATGAAAAAAAACAAAAAAATCAAGAAAATTCTTCAAAAATTTGTTTCGTTCAAAACAAACTAAAATGCCGTAGTTTTTGTCAGATACGCCATCTGAGAAGTTTTGGACGAGTTTCAGAAACCTATTTCTCAAAAGTGAACTTAGTCCTATTTGACAAAAATCTCTGAACCCGGATATGCAAAAAAACAAAAAAATTCAAGAAAATTCTTCAGAAATTTGTTTCGCTCGAAACAACCTAAAATGCCGTAGTTTTCGTCAGAAACACCATCTGAGAACTTTTGGACGAGCTTCAGAAACCTATTTCTTAAATATGAACTTAGTCCTATTCGACAAAAATCTCTGACCCCGGATATGCAAAAAAAACAAAAAAATCAAGAAAATTCTTCAAAAATTTGTTTTGTTCAAAACAACCTTAAATACCGTAGTTTTTGTCAGAAACGCCATCTGAGAACTTTTAGACGAGTTTCAGAAACCTATTTCTCAAAAATTAACATAGTCCTATTTGACAAAAATTTCTGACCTCGGGAATGCAAAAGAACTAAAAAAATCAAGAAAATTCATCAAAACTTTTTTTCCTCGAAACAACCTAAAATGCTGTAGTTTTTGTCAGAAACACCATCTGAGAACTTTTGGACGGTTTCAGAAACCTATTTCTCAAAAGTGAACTTAGTCCTATTTGAGAAAAATCTCTGAACCCGGATATGCAAAAAAACAAAAAAATTCAAGAAAATTCTTCAAAAATTTGTTCCGCTCGAAACAACCTAAAATGCCGTAGTTTTCGCCAGAAACACCATCTGAGAACTTTTGGACGAGTTTCAGAAACCTATTTCTCAAAAGTGAACTTAGTCCTATTTGAGAAAAATCTCTGAACCCGGATATGCAAAAAAACAAAAAAATTCAAGAAAATTCTTCAAAAATTTGTTTCGCTCGAAACAACCTAAAATGCCGTAGTTTTCGTCAGAAACACCATCTGAGAACTTTTGGACGAGCTTCAGAAACCTTTTTCTTAAATATGATATTAGTCCTATTTGACAAAAATCTCTGACCCCGGATATGCAAAAAAAGAAAAAAATTCAAGAAAATTCTTCAAAAATTTGTTTCGCTCGAAACAACCTAAAATGACGTAGTTTTCGTCAGAAACACCATCTGAGAACTTTTGGACGAGCTTCAGAAACCTTTTTCTTAAATATGAACTTAGTTCTATTTGACAAAAATCTCTGACCCCGGATATGCAAAAAAACAAAAAAATCAAGAAAATTCTTCAAAAATTTGTTTCGTTCAAAACAAACTAAAATGCTGTAGTTTTTGTCAGAAACGCCATCTGAGAACTTTTAGACGAGTTTCAGAAACCTGATTCTCAAAAATGAACTTAGTCCTATTTCACAAAAATCCCTGATCCCCGAAATGCAAAAGAACTAAAAAAATCAAGAAAATTCATCAAAACTTTGTTCGCTCGAAACAACCCAAAATGCTGTAGTTTTTGTCAGAAACGCCATCTGAGAACTTTTAGACGAGTTTCAGAAACCTGATTCTCAAAAATGAACTTAGTCCTATTTCACAAAAATCTCTGATCCCCGAAATGCAAAAGAACTAAAAAAATCAAGAAAATTCATCAAAACTTTGTTCGCTCGAAACAACCTAAAATGCTGTAGTTTTTGTCAGAAACGCCATCTGAGAACTTTTGGACGAGTTTCAGAAACCTATTTCTCAAAAATTAACATAGTCCTATTTGACAAAAATTTCTGACCTCGGATATGCAAAAGAACTAAAAAAATCAAGAAAATTCTTCAAAACTTTGTTCGCTCGAAACAACCTAAAATGCTGTAGTTTTGTCAGTAACGCCATCTGAGAACTTTTAGACGAGTTTCAGAAACCTATTTCTCAAAAATGAATTTAGTTCTATTTCACAAAAATCTCGGACTCCGGCTATGCAAAAAAATTATAAAAATTAAGAGAATTCATCAAAAATTTCTTTATATTCGAAACAACCTAAAATGCCGTAGTTTTTGTCAGAAACACCTTCTGAGAACTTTTCGACAAGTTTCAGAACCCCTTCTGTTAAAAATTAACTTAGTTCTATTTCGCAAAAATGTCTGATCCCGGATATGCAAAAGAACTAAAAAAATCAAGAAAATTCATCAAAAATTTTTTTCGCTCCAAACAACCTAAAATGCTGTAGTTTTTGTCATAAAACACCATCTGAGAACTTTTGGACGAGTTTCAGAAAACCTTTTCTCAAAAATGAACATAGTCCTATTTGACAAAAATCTCTGACCCCGGATATGCAAAAAAACTAAAAAAATCAAGAAAATTCATCAAAATTTTTTTTTCGTTCGAAACAATCTAAAATGCCGTAGTTTTTGTCAGAAACGCCATCTGAGAACTTTTAGACGAGTTTCAGAAATATTTCTCAAAAATGAACTTAGTCCTATTTCACAAAAATCTCGGACTCCGGCTATGCAAAAAAATTAAAAAAAATAAGAAAATTCATCAAAAATTTCTTTATATTCGAAACAACCTAAAATGCCGTAGTCTTTGTCAGAAACACCTTCTGAGAACTTTTCGACAAGTTTCAGAACCCTTTCTGTTAAAAATTAACTTAGTTCCATTTCACAAAAATGTCTGATCCCGGTTATGCAAAAGAACTAGAAAAATCAAGAAAATTCATCAAAAATTTTTTTCGCTCAAAACAACCTAAAATGCTGTAGTTTTTGTCATAAAACACCATCTGAGAACTTTTGGACGAGTTTCAGAAAACTTTTTCTCAAATATGAACTTAGTCCTATTTGACAAAAATCTCGGACTCCGGCTATGCAAAAAAATTAAAAAAATGAAGAAAATTCAGCAAAAATTTTTTCGTTCGAAACCACCTAAAATGCGGTAGCTTTTGTCAAAAACACCATCCGAGAACTTTTGGACGAGTTTCAGAAACCTATTTCTCAAAAATGAACATAGTCCTATTTGACAAAAATCTCTGACCTCGGATATGCAAAAGAACTAAAAAAATCAAGAAAATTCATCAAAAATTTTTTTCGCTCAAAACAACCTAAAATGCTGTAGTTTTTGTCAGAAACACCATCTGAGAACTTTTGGACGAGTTTCAGAAAACTTTTTCTCTAATATGAACTTAGTCCTATTTGACAAAAATCTCGGACTTCGGCTTTGCAAAAAAATTGAAAAAAGAAGAAAATTCAGCAAAAATTTTTTCGTTCGAAACAACCTAAAATGCGGTAGTTTTTGTCAAAAACACCATCTGAGAACTTTTGGATGAGGTTCAGAAACCTATTTCTCAAAAATGAATTTAGTTCTATTTCACAAAAATGTCTGTTCCCGGATATGCAAAAGAACTAAAAAAATCAACAAAATTCATCAAAAATTTTTTTCGCTCGAAACAACCTAAAAATCCGTAGTTTTTGTCATAAAACAGCATCTGAGAACTTTTGGACGAGTTTCAGAAACCTATTTCTCAAAAATGAATTTAGTTCTATTTCACAAAAATGTCTGATCCCGGATATGAAAAAGAACTAAAAAAATCAAGAAAATGCATCAAAATTTTTTTTCGCTCTAAACAACCTAAAATGCTGTAGTTTTTGTCAGAAACACCATCTGAGAACTTTTAGACGAGTTTTAGAAATATTTTTCAAAAATGAACTTAGTCCTATTTCACAAAAATCTCGGAATCCGGCTATGCAAAAAAATTAAAAAAATTAAGAGAATTCATCAAAAATTTCTTTATATTCGAAACAACCTAAAATGCCGTAGTCTTTGTCAAAAACACCTTCTGAGAACTTTTCGACAAGTTTCAGAACCCTTTCTGTTAAAAATTAACTTAGTTCCATTTCACAAAAATGTCTGATCCCGGATATGCAAAAGAACTAAAAAAATCAAGAAAATTCATCAAAATTTTTTTTCGTTCGAAACAACCTAAAATGCCGTAGTTTTTGTCAGAAACCACATCTGAGAACTTTTGGACGAGTTTCAGAAAACTTTTTCTCAAATATGAACTTGGTCCTATTTCACAAAAATCTCTGATCCCGGATATGCAAAAAAACTAAAAAAATCAAGAAAATTCTTCAAAATTTTTTTTCTTTCGAAACAACTTAAAATGCCGTAGTTTTTCTCAGAAACACCATCTGAGAACTTTTCGACAAGTTTCAGAACCCCTTCTCTTGAAAATTAAGTTACTAATTTTTCACAAAAATCTCTGATCCAGGATTTGCAAAAAAACTAAAAAAATCAAGAAAATTCATCAAAATTTTTTTTCTTTCGAAACAACCTAAAATGCCGTAGTTTTTCTCAGAAACACCATCTGAGAACTTTTCGACAAGTTTCAGAACCCCTTCTTTTGAAAATTAAGTTAGTAATTTTTCACGAAAATCTCTAACCCCGGATATGCAAAAAAACTAAAAAATCAAGAAAATTCATCAAAATTTTTTTTCTTTCGAAACAACCCATAATGCCGTAGTTTTTGTCAGAAACACCTTCTGAGAATTTTTCGACAAGTTTCAGAACCCCTTCTTTAAAAATTAACTTATTCCTATTTCACAAAAATCTCTGATCCCGGATATGCAAAAAAACCAAAAAAAATCAAGAAAATTCATCAAAAAACTTTTTCGCTCGAAACAACCTAAAATGCTGTAGTTTTTGTCAGAAACACCATCTGAGAACTTTTGGACGAGTTTCAGAAAACTTTTTCTCTAATATAAACTTAGACCTATTTGACAAAAATCTCGGACTCCGGATATGCAAATAAACTAAAAAAATCAAGAAAATTCTTTCAAAATTTTTTTCGTTCGAAACAAACTGAAATGCCGTAGTTTTTGTCAGAAACACCATCTGAGAACTTTTAGACGAGTTTCAGAAACCTATTTCTCAAATATGAACTTAGTCCTATTTCACAACAATCTCTGATCCCAGATATGCAAAAGAACTAAAAAAATCAAGAAAATTCATCAAAAATTTTTTTCGCTCGAAACAACCTAAAAAGCCGTAGTTTTTGTCAAAAACACCATTTGAGAACTTTTGGACGAGTTTCAGAAATATTTCTCAAAAATGAACTTAGTCCTATTTCACAAAAATCTCTGATCCCGGATTTTCAAAAAAACTAAAAAAATCAAGAAAATTCATCAAAATTTTTTTTCCCTTGAAACAATCTGAAATGCCATAATTTTGTCAGAAACAGCATCTGAGAACTTTTGGACGAGTTTTTGAAACCTTTTTTTCAAAAATGAACTTAGTCCTATTTCACAAAAATCTCTGATCCCGGATATGCAAAAAAACTAAAAAAATCAAGAAAATTCATCAAATTTTTTTTTCTTTCGAAACAAACTAAAATGCCGTAGTTTTTCTCAGAAACACCATCTGAGAACTTTTCGACAAGTTTCAGAACCCCTTCTTTTGAAAATTAAGTTAGTATTTTTTCACGAAAGTCTCTAACCCCGGATATGCAAAAAAACTAAAAAATCAAGAAAATTCATCAAAATTTTTTTCTTTCGAAACAACCTAAAATGCCGTAGTTTTTGTCAGAAACACCTTCTGAGAACTTTTCGACAAGTTTCAGAACCCCTTCTTTTAAAAATTAATTTATTCCTACTTCACAAAAATCTCTGATCCAGGATTTGCAAAAAAACTAAAAAAATCAAGAAAATTCATCAAAATTTTTTTTCGTTCGAAACAACCTAAAATGCCGTAGTTTTTGTCAGAAACGCCATCTGAGAACTTTTAAACGAGTTTTAGAAACCTATTATATAAAAATGAACTTAGTTTTATTTCACAAAAATCTCTGATCCCGGATATGCAAAAAAACTAAATAAATTGAGAAAATTCATCAAAAATTTTTTTCGCTCAAAACAACCTAAATTGCCGTAGTTTTTGTCAGAAACACCATCTGAGAACTTTTGGACGAGTTTCAGAAACCTATTTTTCAAAAACTGATCTAGAAATGGCGAAATACAACACCTCAAATAGATTTTAACGGGAGAAAATTCAGGGCAATATTCTTAAGGTTTTTATGACTAGGTCTCATAGTTTTATCTGTTGACATGAAAAAGGGAAAATGTTGCAAGGTTTTAGAATAATCTTAGCATAACAGCGAGTAAGATGGAGAAAAGAAATAAATTAAAAAACAGTTAATTAATAGCTATAAAACGATTAATCGATTGAATAAAGTATTTCCTATTTCGGTACTCCTTTTCGGACCAATAACTGTCCACGGAACGCATTTAAAATTTACTACAGAGAAAAAGAAAAATATCACAGTGGAAAAAAGAAAACCAAAGATAAATAGAATTCCAAATTTTGAAAATATTGGCAAAAAATATTTTCGAGGTAAAAAGCATTCGGCGGGCCGGATGAAATTTTGCTGCGGGTCGGAGTTTAAGAATGGCTTGCCTAAATATTTCATAGCAGTTTCTGTAAACAAACAAAGAAAAAGTAACTAAATCACATCTTTGTACAAATGTGCTAAGAAATTTATGCATTGAGTGTCTAAACATTGTTGCTGGATCCGTTTTAAAACAGATCAATCATTATTTTCTGGAATTTCGACGAGACAGAAAACACCACAGCAAGCACCGCAACTGTAAATGCTTGGAATTTGCGAACGACGGCTTATTTTTCAAATATTAACATCAATTCATAAGTTTAAGTGCAATATAGGGCCACTCATAAAAATTCACATCGATATTCGAAAGAGAAGTGAACGTAATCAATCCTTACTTTTACCAAATTTATAAGGGCTCGGTATGGAGCAAGTTCCTTTTTGCCACTATTCAAAATGGCGGAAGTAAACAAATTTGCCACACAGCGGACCTGTGAGCTAGACATCTAGCGCCTTCGGCGCTTCTATATCATTCATTGATGACAGCAATCGAAATTGGAATCGAGGCTTACTTCAGCTTGTTCAAGGAATGGGTCGGCAAAGTAATGCTAGAATTTACTTTAATGAAAGTATTGAAAAATGTTTAATATACTTTGCCCGAGTAAAGTTGGCCGACGCCATAACAAAATACTAACACATGAAATGTCCATGAATTGCTACTTTTCAGGGCAGATTCTTCATCGTCACTCCAGGCTCGATAGAAACGAAACTCAAGTTTGGATCTAGCCTGTGCTCCAGGCCCTATCCTTCAGGTTAAGGGTCTGGATCACAGGCTAGGGCTGAGTGGGCCCGGGTTGAGTCAGCCCGGGTTGAGTCAGCCCGGGCTGAGTGGGCCCAGGTTGAGTCAGCCCGGGCTGAGTGGGCCCGGTTTAAGTCAGCCCGGGCATCTAAAGATGTACATACTATATGGTTTTAGCAACATTAAAATTTTGAACCACTACTGATCAGTGCGCCATTATGGAATTTGCCCAAATAAGGAATTCCCAAGGTCCAATTGATGGGGCTTTTTTCTGGTCACTTCCAGCTTAGTATAGAACATCTGTGCCAAATTACAGCTTTATATTATTTTTATCCGGGTTAGACCGTTTTTATATCTAATTCCACTACACTAGTTGTAATATTGCTGTGATGTGAAACTACCCTTTCTATGGAGTGTTAGTTTTAAAAAAGATGCCAGAAAATTGGCATGAATCCTTGACTGGCTTCCCTCATTACCCTCAGTTAAAGGGCGTACGCAGTTTTTGTGTCTTGAACATCAACGCTCTCCACCTCAGAAACCGTGCTTCATAATTGGCAAATATTACCCTGGGTACCAGAGCCACGCAATTGTGAGCGCAGAAACAGAAGATAGAAGAGAAGACGCTAATTATCCAATTCTCTGCACCTAGCTTCAATGTGGCTTTGGAACCCAGGGTAGAAAAACACCAGCAACAACTTCATCCATGATAGATCAACATTATCAACCACTTCTTTTCCAAACATTTGCGACACTAAATCTCTGCTAGATGTTATTGCAGTGTTTGGTCTTAGTTAAAACTAGTTGTAACAATAATACAAAATAGTTGTATTTAACGCTAAATAATTGCACGTCCCCTTAGCTTTCCTTTTTAGTGAAAATTGAATTGCTAAAATAAACATCTTGCAAACTATTTGTGCCAAGCATTTTCCTCCAGAAAGTAACATAAGCCATAAAGATGATATAACTTTAGGTAAAACTTTCTTCTCGGGGAAAGAAGAATATGTTCCATATTTCAAAGCAGTTCTAACAATTCCAGAACAAATGGAAGTACTGTATTTTCTCGAACAAGCGCACACATTAGGCGCACATCTCTAATCAGGAAAATTAAGTTCTGAGATTCAAACACTCACCGAGCATGTCGACTTTTACTTCGGCTTTGGGCATCGCTGCTCGGCCTATTTTCAGTTCATCTTGAACGCATTCCTTTGTAACGTCTCACTTCACTTCGCTCTCATAAAAACAACCTTCCTCTGTGCTTAACATGGTTTTGTGTAAATGATAGCTCCTTAGGGAACTGGGTGTGCAGGCACAGACTGCCAAAACACGGGGAAAACACGTCTGAGACGCCAACTATTCTACACAAGAGACAAATCGCTGTGGGGTTTTCCTGACTATCGTTGACCTCCTGGTTACCTGGTAAACAGTCTGTACACTTGCTTGGCACACGTTTAAAAACAAAGCGAATTTATTGTAAGAAAACCTTCTCTGACATACCTTCATCGATTATATCTATTTCCTTGAGTTTAAAAGAAATTCAAAACTGGAATAATTCATAAAGTACCTAGAGAAAATTAAACAAACGCGTCACTGTGCACGGAGTGAACAGCTAGTACAACAAAACAAAACTATTTTCTAGGCGTTTATGTCCGTTTACCATTTAGACGTTTTTCTGACCCCCTTGTTCATATCAGTTTTGACTGATGTTGAGTAAGAATTGTACAGGTCTCTCCTTGTTCTTAGGAACAAAGGCCCGTGATCGAATAAACGGACACGCTTGGATACATGTACCCCAGGGGTACTCCCATTAAGGCCTGACAGGGGAGTTCAACAGAGACAGGATTGAAGGATATAAAGGATAGGCAAAGTAAATTCTAACACAAAATTTCGAACACATTTAACTGACTTTTAGAGGTATTCCATAATGTTCATTCAGGCTGTGTGATCTAAATGCAAAATTCTAAATTTGTTTGTTACGCCACAACTTGACGTCTCTTGAGAGAAAACATTCAGGATCAAGAAAGTTAGCAGAATGGGTGAGAATTAACAAACTACATAAAACCCCCAAAAACATGACAATTGCGCTGAACTTAACTGTCAAAGAAAACTCCCTGGAAGATCAGCTGTATAGCAAACATCAGCATTACAACTTTATAGCAAAACAAAAGTCCCTAGAATAATTTTAAATTTTATTGCTTTATCAAGAATTTTCGGAAGCATTTCCTCAGAAATAAGGGCAACCAGCCTCCCCACCTTTTTTGCCTCTGCCATCTTGGCAGCTTAATCCTTTTAAGATACAAAGAGACATTAGATGAAAGGAAAATGCTACAATGTTTGATAATGTGAATATTTAAGTTAACGGTTTTTAAACACGGAGAGAAAATGCATTTGCAAGCCTTTTTAAAAGGTTATGATAGGAAAAGGAAAAATGCTTTAACAGTTCTGCAACAACAAAAATGTTCATGAATCGTAGCAAATTACTTGATAAATTCATCCTCAGGGTTACACTTTCTCTAACTTGAAAAAGCAGAATACTTCTACTGTTACAGATTATGGCCAAACAAATGGCTCTTGGGTGAGCAATAATGCTGCGATTAATTAGAACACCCTAAAATAGAAGGATTTGTATGTGGATACTCGAGAACACGATGTAGTCACACGTTGATGCTAAGTGAGCTAAACGGTGTTCTTTCATAATTCCTAAGGGTGTTCGTCAATAAACCAGTACGTTAATTCCATTAACTGCTTTATGGCTTCAACTAAACCTGCAAAAAAATATAATTCTAATACGATATAAAATACAAAAAACTTTTTCCAAGTAACAAATTGAAGGTGGCGATTAGGGGTCCTGTTGAAAAACTAGATGAAGTTGCTTCTTCACGTATGGGGACGAGCTAGCAAGTCGAAGGGAAAAATAAATTTAAGCGATATCAAGAAAGCTTTCTGCCACCTTTACTTGCTGCCTACGATTTAGAATGGTGGGGTGCCTTTTTCCGATTGATCAAATTTTGGATTAAAAATCATAATCAATAAACGTCTCTGATCTTGAATAGGACGAATGTTGTACATGTGATCAAAAGAGTTTAACAAAATGCAAACTGGAATATAAGAGATGGTCATAATAAGCGGCTATCAAAGGGCATGTATCGTCAACCTGATTGGCTTATGCAATACAGCCATCTTTTTTGTTTAGTACAAAACATGAAATAGAGGATGAATCCATGAATCAGAGACGAAAAGTCAAGAAACAATGGAATTCCACTCCAGAAATTTTTGTTCTGTTAGCCAACTGCTAACACGACATGTGCCCTCTAAAGCTAAATACATATAGGGAATTGCTACATTCAGCTGCTTGTTGTTCTTGTAGATGGTTTGGCATTATCATATCTACTGCTTAATTCTTAAACTTAATAATAAAGATTTAGCAACCATCTCCTAACACAACTGATTGTTTAATATCAGTAGAATCAAAACATTGATGTCAACAAAATAATTACACTATCATACAATCCAAAACCAAACTGCAATATACGGTTTCTTTTATGGATACCGACTAGATCAAAGTCTTTGACAACAGGTCAATTTCTATTGAGTGGTTAAATTCTTGCTTGCAATCGAAAACTACAATAGTTTGTCAGTAAACGCAACCGTACAAACAGTAATTTCAAAGACCATTAAATCACTCAAATCGACGAGGTGACATTCGCCAAGTGCTGTTTTGAGTTTACTTTAAACGAAAAACATCTCAAGTGTCTCTTGAGCAATCCCTGAAATGGTCTTGAAATAATGACGTGGGGAATTTTTCTCCGCAATTCTCACATTTTACTGTTCCGCTATCCATATAGCTTTGGTAGTCGGGATCCTCCTCCACATCACGTGCACCTGGCGAGCGCATCCTGTCAACACCTTCTGTATGCCTTTGGTTCTGTTCTCGAAGTCGACGATCCTTTTGTGCTTGATGTGTTAAGCGATCTGGAGCTGAATCCAGATAAAATGTAGGACTGCCATCAGCAACTACCTGTTGCCTTGGTTGAAACTGGTTGCCTGCCCACGGTGTGCTTTGCCATGGCTCCTAAAACAGAATAATTATTTTGCCATCAAACAATGCTCTCGTACTTGGGAAGAAGGAGTGGCAAAAGGACCTGGAAGTGGTAATGCCTTGCCACAAGTCACAGTACTGCCAAATAATCACAAGCATTGCTGTAAGTTGAAAAACATGCTCAATATTCATCTATGGTCCCTTTTAGGCAACCGTACAAACAAAATTACACTGAAACCTGTCTAGCAGGCACCTTTGGGGCTCAGGGTCAATTTAGAGGTGTCTGCCTTGCAAAACTGGCAAATTATCTGTGCAGGGGAGGTGTAACACAGGATCTATTGTTGAGAAAGGTCTCTTGGAGGCTAGTTTTTTAATCAAATCTAAAAACTACAAAAAATCAACTGCGAATCGCAGCGGAAAAAAGACACAAGGTCATCAAGTTTCCACAATGACTGTCATTTACAATTTGACTTAATTTTAGATACCTCAATGGTAATACAATACAGAAAACGAATATGAACACAATTAAAGAGGAACAATAATATACAATACATAGGGGCCAAAAACACAAGACATAAGCTGTTACAACTACTGGGTATTAATCTGAATCTGTTCCGAATTTAGGATGAGTCGAATTGTTTTCTATATAATCATTTTATTCGATTCTTGTCTAAGCTAGAACTTCCAGAAAAGAGTAGATTACGAAGAGAAATATACCCAAAATATTTAAATCTGGAATGTCTTCAAAATGGTCAAAAAAGTTAATTTCAAAGACAACTCCAAGGAACAAATGAGCTTAAACGCATACACAAGAAAATAACATTTTTAATTTCATTTAGAAATTTTAGCAACTTCAAAATACCTGATGTTGCTGATCCATCCCTCGACGAGACTGGGTCAACGGTCGTTGCTGTTGCTGCTGTTTTTGTAGCTGTTGTTGCTGTAGCTGTCTTTGTAGCTGCTGCTGCTGCTGCTGCAAACGTTGCTGCTGCTCTTGCTAGAATACGCATTATGAAAAAATAATTAGTTCATAAACCCCGCTATTGCTTTGACATGACATATGTGACCAAAATAGGAGTAGTCCGTACTTTGTGAATGCAAACAACTAGCAGCCAGACTTTACACGATTACACAAGTAAAGGTTATATTATATGGCTATCCTGGCCGATTAAGGATGGCGACTGCCTGCCGCTACCCCCTAAAATCTTCAAGGCAAACAGTAAACCACCCATCTACACCACTGTCTGCCTTGTACCCTATTAAAGCTGAGAAAAAATAGCTGGATCAGGCTTGGTATACAAACTTTTAAATTGTCCCATAGATTCCCTTAATTTAGGCCCAATGACTTATTTTATTTATTCTTAGATTAGACGTGTAAACACGAACATTTTCATTCAGTTACTTTTACTCCATGTAAAACGTGGTATTGGAAACGTTAAACCGATTTAACTGTATACCGATTAAAGGCTGCTGAACAGATAACTAAAGGGAATATGGAAAAGACTAAATGACGCTTCCGGCAGTTATTGAAAAAAAATCATTGAAGACAGTTCTTAAGTTACCTTCACACTTTTTGGGAAGCAAGGGAATTTGGATGCATGTGACATCCTATTTTACACTGTCAAGAAGGTCAGCAGTCACATTTCAGATGTTGGTTTAGAAAAATGGATATAAAATTCAATACTCAGAAACACAAATGACAGCATTCTGCATTTTTGAATGCCGTACCATTTCCCTTGAGCCAATAGTTAGTGCTTTTATTCATACATCAAAGTATGATATATTGCGTGTAACTGTCTTAGCAAAACTTAAGTGAGCAAAACTTAATAAAACAAGGACCACAACATACCTCTTTTTGCCTGAATGTAAGAGCACGAAGTTGCTGTTCCAACTAGATAAACAAATAAAAAAGATAACTCATACACTTATTCATTTTCCCACTTTTTGCTGAGGATACAAAAAACATTGTATATGTGGCTAACATTCAAACATTTCATCTAGTCTCTAAGTGACATTGAAATAGTGTTTATTTAACATAGTAGTCTTAGTCTGAAGTTTATTGCATGCCCAAAACTTGTATCAAAACTCTTTTAGCCAAGTCTTCTTTATGTGCTTAAACTATGTTTTAAAAGCCTATATCAGGATTAGATCTTCTCATATATCAGTCACTTGAGTAAGGGGCACCAGATTAAAATTGAAGAACGAATTACATTCATCCAGATAGGGAAAAAAATTAAATAGCATTGTAATAAAACAAGTAAAACAAAAATTGATAACTAAATTTTTCATAATTTTCGTCCTGTTTCCAGTTTTAAAGTACATTTTTCAAATACCTCTTCAACTTTATTTTTAGTCTCCTTGTTTTCTTTGACAAGTTGATTTCTTTCAACCATGTAGCTTTTTATATCTTCCTCATAATTTTGGATCTAAAATAGTAGTAAAGTTATGAGATAATCATTGGCCAAGCAGGTAAAAAAAACTTGAAAAATAGTTAACAAATACCAATTGCCTGGACAGATGTGGCAAATCATAACTTGCAACCTACTTGAACTATACATAATGGCCAAGCGTGTGACAATAAAAAATGGAATCATTTTTATTTCATAGTATGGACAACACCAGAAATCGCAGAGCTATTTCTTACTCACCACTTGTTGCATTAATGATGTTTCAGATTCCATCACTTCAAACTGCTGCAGCTTCTTTTGCAGTATATCAACTTCTGCATGATCTTGATTCACACTGTCAACTCTATCTTGCATTAATTTTAGAATTGCTTCAGATTCTTCTTTGCTTTCCTCAAGCTCTTTGATTCTTTTCTTTTCTTCAAGCAGTTCTTGTCTCACCCTAACAACTGTTGCATTGATGTTTTCATTCTCTAATGAAATTGCATTGCATGCCTCTTCCATCTCTGATACTCTTTTCTGTCAAAAAGCAATTAAAGAATCCTATTAAAAAACGTTTCCTCTTCTCATCACCTTACTCCTCATCATGCCCTCAGCATTGAAATTTATCTGAAAGTCCAAACACTTATAAATAAAAGATAATTTGGCCAAGATAAAGCCAAAAGATTAGCACATTCACTGTTTTGGTCCCTGGTTTACCAAACTACACTCTAAAATGTGTTCATTTGCAAAATGAAGCAAAATGAAAACTGACACAAAATTAACATACAAATATACAGTGGCAGCACTAGGGTCATTTTGAAAATGCAAAGGATAGTTGTATTCCATTGCTTTAACAGGACAATGTAAAAAGCTGTGATATTTGCAGCATTTCTATTTAAATGTATCTACATGCCTAGCGTTTAAGCTTTAGAAAAAAATGTTAAACTAATAATGCCAAACTCAATTACACAGAGGGCTTAAATCCAAAATACACTTTAGGTTGCATGCTGAACAGGAAAAACATTTCTTGACCACATTATATAAACACAATAATATAAAATGATCTCTCAGGCCAGATATAATCACAGGCCACGCCAGATGTGGCCGGCAGGCCTTGAGCACAGAATAGGAATTAGGCAGAAGGGTAACTCTCGTCGGTTCCTTTGTTGTTTTTGAAGCCTGAGTCAACAATAGAATTCCTTAATTCCCCTTTAACCTCGATTTCATTAGATGAACTTAGCCATGACAAATTGTCATTCATTAATCAGATATAAACGAATTATGATACATAATTGAATTTGTTCACTATCATGGGGCATTTGGTCTCAGATAAAGTTGTCTACTTTCATTCTTTTTAAAATTTCCCCGACAGATACACGCTAAGCCTCGTATAAGTTAACGCATGCGCAAGTTTTTTCAGGCTTCACCTGATAGGCAGGAGTTCCCCTTCTGCCTAATTCCTATTCTGTGCCTTGAGTTTCACACATATGGATAAGAGGCTCCCTGCCACCTTCCCCAATCCATTGAATGCTAGTTGATAAGTTAAAACAAAAGTTAAAACCCTTGTTAGTAGACAATTTGTAGTAGATTTATAACATACCAACAATGCTTTCTCATTGAACTCTTTTTGGTGCAGTAGCTTTTTTAGTGCTTCTTGATCATCTTGCATCAAATCTATTTCTGCATCATCGAGGCTGCCCCTGGCACTTGAACTGCAAGAAACTCCTGAATCTGTCTGAATTCCAGTTGACTGTAATTCACAAACAGTTTGTACATCAGTATCTTTTAGTGATCCCCTTCTACTTGCATTCCTACTTGCATTCAAGCTGCTACATCTACTAGTTTCTCGACTAGCACTGGCACTGGCACTGGCACTCTTATTTCCTTCTTTGCCCCCAATGGCAACTGCCCCAACATCATCATTTTCTCCAGACTCGACAGGCTGCCGATTTGTCTTGTCAAGATCTGTCATGATAGTTTCCATAAGTGAACTGTTTTTTTCCCTGAGGTGCTTCACATAGTTCTCATATGACCTTAATTTGCTTTTTAAACTGGCACACTCTTGCCGTTGTTCTAGAATACTCCTTGCAAGATGATCAACATCGTCTTTGGGTTTTGAATCACTTAGCATTGATTCGTAGTGCTCTAGAAGTGAACTTTTCAAATCAAGCTCCTGTCTCAATGCTTTGACCATTTTTTCCAAATTATCGTTTTCCTAGGAAAGAAGAAATAAACCATAGTTCTGAGAAAACTTGACACATTACATGATTAGTCAACACCTTTAATAGACTTATAAACTTACCCAAATCACAAAGCTGATTTAATGACACAAAAGGAATTCTCAGGTAGATACTCATACTCTGAAATGACAACAGGTAGATACTCATATCTCATTTGATTCCTTATCAAATAAGGTGACTTGATTTCGTATCTTGGTGCATAGGTCTTTACTTGATCTTACAAGTAATAAATTTTCATACAGGCTTTTTTGATCCAAATCTTTTCACCAAGAATTGGGCCAAATCTTGTAGAATGGTTTATTGGGGTGCACACCAAAGAATGTAAAGGATAGTAACACATTTTAGCCAAAATAATGGGGATAACCATAATTTCACAGGAATGACCATGAACATCAGTGAAAATACTCAAAAGCTAATTTGCCAATATGTTTGTTATATTTCACAGATATTGGAAAAAGGTATGTAATTATTAATAGCTTGACAGTTAAAATATATATTATATATAAACATTACTACATAAAAAAACACAGACATCAAAAGGGCTACTCTGAAGAAGAGGATGCGCAAATGAAACCAAACATTATGCAAAACAACAACAACAAGCACCAATAAGCAACCTGATAAACGAAAGCAAATCAGAACATCAAAAGCTAACAAAACAACACAAATGACAAGAACAACAACAACAAAAGCTATTACAGCAAAAGAAACCATTAAAGCTACTCGATGCAAACATCAATGATACGACAAACAATCACAAATTAAACAAAAACAACAGCAACATTCTGCATAGAATTTTAATTGAAATATTAATTGATTAAGGCAATAACCTTTCCAAACTTATTCAGTTGCTCTGATGATGGCCAGATAAAGGTCAAAACTAGTTAGCACTGATCAGAAAGCATATATCGCAGTAATACTTGCAATGCTCATAAAACCAAACTACTAACTAGCCTATATCAGTCCATACTACAGAATGTGGTATAGATATCCACAGATTGATCAAGATAGCACAACAGGAGGAGAGGTACATTCATTGCAAACCTGAGGACATACTTTCCCTGATTAAAATGTACTTCAGATATAACACACTTAATCTGTTGGCCTCTAAAAGTATGCATATAACCCGATTATACTGCAATTCTAACCATGAATATTAACACCAAGCCTTTCATGTCTAAAACCAGCAGCAAGGAAAAAACTCAACTTATGTGCTTTTGGCACACTGTAAAAGCTCTATTAATCCCCGTCTCTCTCAAATGGGGTAAACATGTGCATTTAGTGGGTCTCTTGACAGGTCCGATGCTAATAAGACTGTGTGCATTAAATACAGCCCATGTAAAGACTTACTTGTGCGCCTAAGAAGTCAGTTGAATTTGTTTAGAAGATGTCCCAGGATTGTCAATTGATCCTGGTGATTCTGATAAAGATGAGGACCTTATAGTGATTAATTAGACTTTTGAAGCTGCTAGCAAAGTTTTCTGACAAAATTTGTATGACTCATGTTGCATTTTTAAAACATGTTTTACTTCAAATTTTTGATAAGCCCCCTCCCTTCTCTCTAATAAGCCTTCCCGCTGAAAAAACAAGCCCCTGAGGGCATTTACAGTATATTCTTTTTAGATAACATAACCTAACATTTTATAAGAGAGACAAAGGTTAAAAATGATACACAAGTTTCTTAAGGCTTGGAAATTTTCAGTGCTCTTGTTTCTTAAGTATTTTTTTACTTTAATGTCATTAATTTTTCTTGAAATCCCAAGTGCAACTATTTCAAGATAAAGAGATATTTTTTGAGTATTTTATTTGGTATTGAAGTTGGTATTAGTGAGAAATTTGATAAATTTCTAGTGTTGGTGTCCAAAGTTTTTCAAAAGTCGATTGCTTCTCAATCCTTTTCCTTTCAAAACTGAAGCTTGTCGACTTTCTCGAAACTCCCATTATGTTTTGTCTTTTGTGACACATCGGAAAAAAACCAGTGACTCATGAAATGAAGGCTAAGTGAAAAAGAGGCAATGACGTCTTAAAGGAAGGGGAATTTGCTGGCTACGGGGATTTCCCTTTCCACATTTAAGAAGAGGAAATTTTTTGGTTTAGGTTTGAAACATGAGTAGTTTGGCAGCCTTAAACAAAATAAGCACAATATAAAATACCTAGCAAGTCAAGCAAGTTTGACGAGGCTTAGCTTTTTGTTCGTACCTGCACCAGCTCAACGGCTTTCAGATCACCTCCCGACTTCTTTTGTAATATTTTCATCAAAGTAACGTTTTTGGACGATAATGTATCCACCAACTGTTGGATAGACGATGGTAAGTAAAATGGCGAGCCTTTAACTACGTTCGAGGCGCTTTTGTCAGTAAGGCCTTTTCCTCCCTTGCTTGATGTCAATCTATAAAGATCTTGTTGATACTGGGCAGCCATTCTTTCTGCCCTCGCTAATCCTGTTTCGTAGTTATAGGACCGTTCTTTTAGCCTCTCAACTTCGTCTTTCAAGAGCTGGCAGTGTTTCGCTAACCTTTTTGCAGCTAAAATGGGTTGGTGATGCTTTCTTTCACGGTCGATCAGCACGCGAATAACACCTCGCAGTTGTGCTTCCTTCCCAACTTTATTCTCCTGCCTTTGGGCTGCTTTTTTGGGAACAGCTGAAGAAACGCTTTCCGACATTTCTTACACGAGACCTGAAAATCTGCCGTATGCTTTGGGATGATAACTGCGACGAAATTTTCTTCTAACAATATTTTAAAAGCGAGTTTCTTAGTATTATCAAGCCTTTTAACATAAACTGCCATAAGACCCAATTAGGCCGGAATCAATGTGATGCTTCCCAAAGTAGCTATCCTGCGTCCACGATATCTTCCTATTGTGAGTTCCTGGTAACCTGCATCTGATACAAAATGGTAGTTATTTTGCTCACGAATTCACTTTAATTAACTTTTTCCGTACATACGGATTCAATTTGAACGAAAAGTCTGCGCGCTCTCCTTTATGTGCAACGGGTTTCTACCTATTGACTCAAATAAAGCAATGACGTCACATACATTCCCTTTCGATTTGCGCCCTTTGTCACATGGAAAGGGAGGACTTTCCCCAGTCTCCGAATGAGTAAAAAGGGGGGAAATGGGGCCTGTTTTCATAATCCTGCCTAACTGGGATTCCATTGCTGCCCAATTTAGACAACCGTCCACTTTCAAATTTCCGTTAAAATAAGGTACTCCTCAGGGCAGGATATATTTTGAATAATTTTTATGGCTGCACATTTGTAAAATTTTTGAAAATTTGGTTGTTGCCTTTTGAAAATTTTTATGGCTTCACCTATCAAACTAACTGTATGTGAAATTATTGAATTATACCTGCTCTCACCCAAGCTCTACCAGGGCTGGCGAAACGGGGGGCGGAACGGGGGGCCCCCGCTTTTCTGCAGAGCTAAAGCAAAATTTTAGGCAGAAGCGGCAATAAATGTAGTATGATTTTGTAAGTAACTTTGCCTAGTATTCTCTTAAATGTGTCCTTAGCTTTACCTTGGTTGCTATGTCTTTACCATAAAAGACATACCGTAATGCCTCGAGCAAGGGCCCCCCTCAAATAAGCGCCCCCCTCAAATAAGCGCCCATCCTAGACGTAAAATTATTGAATAAGCGCCCCCCGGATAAGCGCTCACCTCTCGAATAAGCTCCCATTCTTCAACCTTCAGAAACGGTCGCTTATTCAAATTTTCGTCGACAACATAACTGGAAGGCAATTCACCAAGAAAGATTGAATGACCAACACAGTTTGTTTCAGTTTTCATTCTCATTTTTCGCCTTTCCATCATAATAACATGCTTCAATTGAAAACACATTCATTTTTTTAGTCACTTCCAAATCTATTTTTTAAATAAGCGCCCCCTCGATTAAGCGCCCCCTCGAATAAGCGCCCATCCTGGAGCCTCAAAAGTTAGATAAGCACCCGGGCGCTTATTCGAGGCATTACGGTACATAAAATTCAATATGGAAATTAGATCGAAGAAATCGGTCATTGTCTAAGTTTTACAACGAGTAGCAGCATGGCTTAGCAAATAGATCGAGAAACCCAGTCGAGAATAACTTGGTGCCAGCACAAATTGACGGAGTTTCGGTTTTTCCATTGCCTAAATTTGGCACACAAGGTCTATTTGTTAATGAAAACTTTCTCACAAACATTACAAAAAGAGAGAAATCAGCTGTTGAAGAAAAAGAAACAGCTGGAAAGATCTTTTCTGTGGATATGAGAAATAAAGTATGGGCAGAAAGTTTTGTATTAGCCATAGTATCATCAATAAAACTTCAGAGTTTGATCGTTTGGATAATCCATTCCTACTAAGAAAGAGAAAGAATTGACGCAATTATAAATTCTATTTAAACTCATTTTGACAAGCCCAGTTTGAAGGTATTTCTAATTTTTGTCAAAGCACTTCATTTCCGAAAAATTTAAGATCAGATGTTACAAAAGTTATATCTTAAATGTACAAAATTGCTTAACTTTTTATTTTTAGTTGATAGTTCTTCTGTTGATATTTCAACGTTAATGTTTTTAATTAATCCGTGTTTCATTTATTTTTCTCCCCCATCTTATTTCGGGTACTTTTAAAATCTAAAAAAAAGTTTCATTACAAGCTATATGATAGTGGTTATTCTAAAATTTTGCAAAACTTTTCTATTTCAAGTCAGCATCACAATAGACGCGACTATGCGTCACCTTCAGTCAAAATTCATTTTAGATACAGTTTCTGGCCATCCCTAAGGCACCATAGTTCGAAAATTTTCCTAAGTCCTTTCAAGACTTTGATATTTTGGCCCCTCCACTTTCAAATAAGTTTCGCCAGCCCTGTTTACAAGATATTTTGACAAGGAAAAGTGGTCCAGGTTTAGACAAGTTTTCGAGAACAAAAATCTCAAAGGAGAAGATGAAGAACAAATCAAGCTAGATAGATTCTAGATACTAAATTCGATAAAACTTTGGAGAAATTTCATAGATATGATAATTGATGATAATTGATGCTGCTATGCTCTCGCTTTCAATTTTGTAAAGCTCTTTTATGAGCTTTATGTGTCTACTAGTAGATGCTGCAATTTTACTTGTTCACTATCAAATCTCCTTTTTTAGTTTTATAACTGCAAAAAAGTTGAGCTGATCACTGCACAAAAATTGAGTTTATCACTGCACAATTACGATTTTTCATTGCAATAATTGGTTAACACTGCACGTCAAAATAAACCCTGCTACAGGAACTTTTCAAACACTCTATCCCCGACAAAGAGAAAAGAGAGTATCGACTTTTCCTGAAAATTCTCGACTATTTTTGTCCGGGATTGTAGCATCCTTCTATTTCAATGAACAAAAGCTTGACCCCGTCTGATTTCCTTAGAGATAACTATGATATTCATCCCGTCTCGGCTTACCGGGAAGACATCGGGACTTTAAGTCTTACAGCCAAGACAGGACACTACTCTCAATGAAAATAGAAGCAGGCGGGATATCCCAGCAAGAAGGAATGACATTGTTAGAAAATGTGCTTTGTTCTAAGCAGGGCTCTTTTTAACAGCGTTTTAGTAGTGACTTTTATCAAATAAAACAATTGTTAATGTATACAGACTTATAAAAATTCCTAACGGAACATAAATGCCACAACTTATTCTGTTACGATTTGTAAGCACGAAAATTTAGGTTCAAGGTTTACTACAACTCCTAGTAGTCTTGTAATCAAGCCTATACTCAAGCTGTTGGCCTAGGACATTACTGCTGGTGTTAGAATTCTCGGTTTTCCAATCTTTGTAACTGAGCAAAAGCAGCCCTGGACAAAGCATCAGTAACGAAAATGAGGCTTAAAAATTCCCTCATCAAGGGTTTGCAAGCCAGTGCTTCCACTTTTAGATACGATATTGCCTTGTAATCTTGGTAATATTTCCCTAAATCTCCTTTCTTTAACATGAAACTTCTTTCCAATTTCCTCTCACGATTCATAACCAGGGGCATCGCCAAAGGGGGGACAGTTTGTTGACACATTAAGGGTTTTTGCTGGGCAAAAGAAACAATTTCCGTACTCACCTTGTAACCTTTTTGCAACAATTGTAACATGTTAACATTTCTGTAGTAGTCGAACTTTTAAAGTATGTCACTAGATATATTTTAACCACACCCTTAAAGAATGAGACACGCCCTTTTTGCTAGCAAAAATCATTTTTAACTCCTTCCAAAAACCTTTTTTTTGCTTAACCCCTGAAAATAGCTTTAAATTGGCAAGTAATATCCCCTGACGCTTCATAGCTACCCAATTAACAATCATCTTTGTTAATTTATACAAATTATGCTGTAATATTTCACACTGAAATTTATGTAAGTATCACGAAAAGAAAAGCAATTGGTTTTTGGATGACCAAACAATAGCCTAAAAAGGGAAAAACTTAATAAAAATCACTTGAGTCGGAAGTCTATTGATAAAAACAACTGCCAAATTTGGTGATTAGTCCTTTTTGTTATCATTTCTCAAATTTCGTTCATTTTCCCTCTATTTTCTAAAATATCCTTCTTTTTCCTTCTATTTTTCATTTCCTTCTTATTTCCTCCCAAAGACTAAAGTTTCCATATAAAAGGAAATATCCTTCACAGGAAACAACGGCGTGATACTAGGGAATTGTCATTTACAAGACAGGGATTTTTTGTTACTATTTCAGTCAGTGTAGCTGGAAAATCGGGAATCAACAATTCTTGAAACGGGAATCGAGAGATCTTGTGTTATCGTAAATCCTCGCATTGCCCCCCCACTCGAAAAAGCCCCCACCCTAGAACTACAAATTGTCAATAAACCCACCTTTCGAATGAGCTAGCTTGTGTTCCAGACCCCTAACTTGAAAGTAAATCTGTAGATTCCAGCCCTCTACTTTCAAGTTAGGGGTCTGGAGCACAGGCTATCTGAAGGTTGCCTTTGACGTTTTATTGAATTGCCACAAAAATTCAAACTTTTGGTAATGCTTAATTAAATGTTCATAATGAAATTAATACAATGTCTCGATTATACGATGTCTTTTATCAATGTCTTCTAAATGTCTATTATAATTTTTCAAGCCCCCCTCGAATACCCCCATCCAAAAACTTCATAATTGAATAAGCCCTCAGGGGGTTAATTCGAGGCTTTGCATGATTCGAACCGGTATTAGGGATTTGATAACTGTTTTGTGAGGTGGATTTGGCTGGGGATCAAGACGTGAGCAACAATCAAACTTTTGGGACTTTGTGCCTTGAGCACCACCACCCATTTTCTGCCAGTGTACAGAATCATTTAAGAACCAAACCATATCCCACTGGTTTGCAGATTTTTGCATAAAACTTGGCAATTTTTACTAAAGTCATTTCATTAGAAAAAGATTACTCGATACTTTGCTATTTTGGGGAAACAGAAATAATTTTCTAGGAAAGGCACTCTCCTGTGATTTGTGGCGCTGGACAAAGAGACAGTTTGCTGCTGAAAGAAGCTTCACATAATACAGACCCCATTTACCCTTTTCCTTTAAAGAAAAACAAATCAAAATGCTTTAAATTTTGCTAGGAAAGACTCAACATTTAAAAAACCAAGCAAGGAGTGTTTAAGAATAATCTTAGGCTCAGTAGATGCTATTGTAGTTCAGCAAAACTTAAGCATTCCTTTTTGAAAAGTTTCTTTTGCTGGTTAATGTTTGTTTACTAAACATTGTACCAGTTGGCTATAACCGCCATGGGTCAATTAAAATGCCCCTGTGGTGGGGATAAACTTTTGTCTTCATTGCCGAATGATATGCAGACTAAACCAATACACGGTGAATTTTGCATATATCAACGAGGGTGTCACATGCACACGAGCACCAAAGTCCATAAAGAAAGCTGCAGTGACCCATGCAGGTGATAGTCAGCTGAAATTTTGCTTATATCAGCAGTTTCAGATGCAATGCGACGATTTATGTATTCGACATTTCAGTTTGTTGTATTTAAAGTTGGTGATATATTTATTAAAGGTAGCTAATTAGCTTATTAATACCAACTTATACGTTCAAATTTTAATGAATTGATAAAAAATTTATCGAGGCTAAAAATCTACAACTAAATTGAATTGAATATAATTAGAATTTGAGGTGCAATAGAGTACCCTACTTATTGAATACAAGGAATCCACAATCTGCAGGTGCAAGCTGTCATTTGTATTTTCTTTAAATTGCTTTTTAATGAGCTTACGTCATTTGCTATTTTTTATTTGTTGTGGAACGCTTTTCCACATCTGTTTGATCTTATAGGAAATATTGTTTATTACTTAATTACTAGGCCATTTATTACTCAATTTTTGCTTTTTTGCTTTAAGTAAATCAGACCTTAGATGTGGCGCTGATCAAACATAATGAGAGGGTTCTTCTTCCGCCCATGGAGCACAAGCAAAATCTTCTAAGCAGTGGTAGTTTGTTAGGTGTGACTTTGCGAGGCAAAGACAATGGTTTATTATTTTCCCAGCAAAAGTAAAAATCAAAAATGAAATATTGCAAGGTGAGAAGCTCATATCGTTCAAAAAGTCTTCAACAAAGTGCGCTTCATATCAGAACATGACAAAAAGCCTTTTTGATAGAGAATTTCAGGTTGAACTCAAACATATATTCTTGTTTGCCCGTCTGTCTTGAAAAGGGACTTATTCTGCTGTTCCTTAAAATCAGCTCTGCATTAAAAAAGGGCAGGGAGGCCTGAGCCCCCACTAGAAATTTTTCCAGAAGAATTTATTCCCAATTCGATGATGCTTCTTCAGTTACTTGCCGAACCGTCTACTGCTAATAATAAACTTTTGTGATCTGAACATTAATGACAACCTGAGAAGCCAGTAGATCATCTAATTAGCAAGATAGTGTTGGGTAAATCAACTACAAATTTCTGAGGAAATATTTTGCAATAAGCGAGGAATAAAGCAGGCGAGTAAATAATAGGGAGCGTGTGGGACGTGAAGCCCCCCCCCCAAAGGTTGGAAAATCCAATTACAGTTGGAAAGCTTTAAAGTTCACTTGGAGTTTTTTTATCACTCTCAATATTAGACCTCATTAAAACTCGAGCTCTGGAGCAGATACATCTTCTAATCGTTTTTAAATGTGAAGCCCTGGATCTCAAATTGCACCATTACAACATTTTGTTTTCTTTTTGACAAGGGTTAAGTTAAATTATTTTGAAGAGGAAAGGTGAATTTCTGGATAAGAAGTTTAAATTTCACTATCAGTATTGATTTTGTCTGCAGTTTTGAAAAAACTATACCCTGTATTGATCAGAACAATTGAAAGTGGGAATTTTTCAAGAAAAATACGAGTAGCCCATTCATTTAAAACATTAAGAATCTGTCATTACTAGCGGTTTTCAAAGCTTCTTAACGAGGTATTAACCAGTTATTCTCAAAACTTTGAAAATATTCTCTCACAAAAAAATGATGTCAGGATACATCAAAAGAGCCTACAGCTACTAGCAATAAATTTATACAAAACAGTAAATAACTTCAATCCAGTATTTATGAAAGAAATATTTCAGTTGAATGAACTTGCATATAATTTACGAAATCAATATACAAAAAAGCCGAACACTGTTACTTATTGGCTAGATACAATTTTCTATAGATGTAATGAACTGTGGAATTCTATACCGTTAGATATTCGATCGACAGACAGTTTTAAAGTATTCAAAGCTAAAATTAAACAAACGGATCTTACTTGCTCGTGTAGACTATGCACACCATATATTTCTAGCATTTGATACTTGAAAACATCACGATTTTTCTTAGTTATATTTGTTATTGTTACAAGTTGGTGTTAATTAGCTGTTTGTTAGCTATTATTTTGTAAACCAACAATAAATAAAGTGAATAAAAAAGTGTATGCTAAGCTCCCCCTGTAATTTGTAGACCACCTTAAAATCTTATCATAAATTGCTATGATAAAGCTAATGAGAAGCCACAAATATAAGTTTTTGCCTAGGCCTAACCAAGGGCTAAATGAAATGCTTACTTTTGCATCGCAGCAATGAGCACCAGGGCAAACTTATGTTCTGAACTGGGCATTTTTGACGTACTCTGAAGGGATATTTTCTAAATTTTTATCTTTTTGCTCTATTTCGAATGGTTTTTCAAAACGATTCTATCCTTTCTTATAAACACACAAATGATATGAAAATCACGCAGCAACCATACACAAAAATATTAAATATAAACAAACCAAATTTGTACGCTATTCTAAAGTTTTATTAAACCAGCATATAATAACACCTTATTAAGTCTGTTTCAGTTTTGTCAATCTATCTTGGTTACGTTTTTCATTGCATCAGGATGTTAGAGGCAATGCTCCATATTTACAGGCCTGTGCATTTCAGGAACAAATGTGCGAGCATTTTGTTATAACAAATGAAATTATGTCAATGTTTAACACAGCGGTAATGTAAGCTTGTGGCTTCAACATCTACCAAGACTAAACATGGATTTTAAGTATTTATTGTTGACCTTTATTATTCATCCCAGTTTAACTTCTCAGTGACGGTACCAGCCACTGCAGAGTTAGTATGCAATGGGCAATGGACATTTGAAACCACGCCCTATTTGCCTCATTTAAGTCCTTTATAACAAGGGTAGCTCCTTAGGCAAAGTTAAAAAAATCCGACCTACAACGATCAAACTTTTTGTCAACTTTTAGAAGAATTATGGGGACCATGTTATCACAAAATTAGAAGGGTAGCTCCTCATCAACCCCATACCATCCCTTGGCACCGCCACTGGTCCTTCTCTTTTTCAAGACAAGACAAGAGTAGTTTAAATTATGTTTTTGCTAGGGATCATAGAGTACTATTTTTATTGATACAGTGTCTCAAGAAAAATTTGAGCAAAAAGAGAATCCTTATAGAACCTCCCCATAACAATTAACATTGCCTCTGAAAAGGGAGGTTTGATTTTGCACATTCTTGCCAAATTTGGTGTAATTTCTGAAATGTAGTTTCAGGTTTGGCAAACCTGATGTGCAAAAACTTTAACCCTGTTTTTAGTGACCCATGACCCATGGGCACCAAAAAGGCGCTGCTTGTCAAGTATTCAATGTGACTAAATTTTGTTTATTAAACTAAAAATTTAAAATGAAGCTGGACAATGAAAATAGCTTTTTTTATTTTGGCATTACTCTAAGGCGACTATGGATATAATATAATTACTTTTAGACAAACATCATCTTTTTAAACTAAGGCTTCTGTTCCTTGCATTTTTTCACACTGCGCATGTGCACGGTAAACAAACCTTCCACGTGACTCAAATTTGAATGATTTCTTTCCGAAAGGAGGTCACACTGAAATTGCTTGCATTTTATACGGTGAAAGTAAGAAAACCCGAACGATTTATATTTCGATAAACAGAGCAGAGCATCGGCGTTAAAATGCTTTACTGTATCTGCAGCGAAGTAAATGTTAGAAAATGCAGAAACTCAACGGCAAAGCAACGTGAAGACGAAGAAGGGTTGCAAAAGCCTCGACTGATATTTTATTTAGACTTCATTGTGGTTTTATTCATTTTGTTCAAATAGTACCTGAATTACATTTTTTATGCAAAAAGGAGCAAAAATACCAACAATGCTTACATAGACCTTGCTTTGCATTTTTGTAATATCAGGAATAACGCTATTTTTGAGTGATCATAAAAAACACTTATCTGTAAAGCATGGATTAAAATTCCCAGAAAACTTAGCTTTTATGTAATAATTTCTTAGTATTCCTAAAAACAGGTGAAAACAACATACTCACCGACGCATCCATTTCATAAAACCCCAGCTCTGCCTTCTATTCAACCTTGCCAAAGACACACTGATTTGAACTTAGCTCTTTGCCGGCAGGTTTCGGCAAGCGAAAAGAAATTGTTATTTCCTTGTTTTAATATTCGTTCTGAACATGCATACATACACGAGAAAACTGACGGTCTGTTTTTGAATTCGCCCTCTTTCTTATGTAGATATGAGGCAGAACAAGGTGAAGCTTTATTTCTCGTCCATTAACAGATGTACCGGGTGTTCAGAATACTTTCGACCATGTGAATCTCCAGAGACCCAATCAGGTAGCTAGATTTCACCTGCTCAGGCCAGTGATTCGCTGCTAACTTGGAACGAAATTGAGCATTACGTCAGTGTCAAATATAGCCAACGCAAGCACCTGCTTCAAGTCAATACGATTTTACAGTGGAATAGAAGCACCTTGCCGAGTTTTCCTCACAGCCCAATCCCTCTGTGAATTAACCCATGTTGCCACTGATAATTTTGAAGTTACTAAAGCTACTAACTTTGTATATATATCCTACATCCTTACGTACTGTATCCTTGACATACCTGCAAATGAGATACAATGCTGCAGATATCATGGTACGGGCAATCAAATTCGTTGGTAGTTAGTTAGTAAGTTACTAACTAACTAACTAACTAACTAACTAACTAACTAACTAACTAACTAACTAACTAACTAACTAACTAACTAACTAACTAACTAACTAACTAACTAACTAACTAACTAACTAACTAACTAACTAACTAACTAACTAACTAACTAACTAACTAACTAACTAACTAACTAACTAACTAACTAACTAACTAACTAACTAACTAACTGACTAACTAACTAACTAACTAACTAACTAACTGACTAACTAACTAACTAACTAACTAACTAACTAACTAACTAATTAACTAACTAATTAACTTGACCATACTCCGTTCTATGTAACGTCCAGTTCACAGTTTGATTTATAAAAGAGGTTCTTCTGCTGATCTCACAATTACTGAACAATCTTTCCGTCGCGCATCGTCACACAACACCATGTATTATTCTTCTTAATTCGTGTGTTTCGCTGCTTTCTTGTGCCTAATTTCCATCGTTCATCATCTCAGATGTCGAAATTTAATTTTTCAGCTCCAAAGCAGAATCTGAAGACGGTTTGAAGAGTAATTACGACGTTGGCATTATACCGCTGGCGAGAAATGTTTGAAAAGAAAGCCCTCAGAAAATTGTGAATTCGTGCAGCTTTTTTCTTTACGCGCTCCTGCGACACATAGGCGATCGCGTGGTTTCTTTGCTTTTGAAATGATAGCGCACATCAAGTTAGTTTGCGCGCAGACTCGACAGGTTTTCCCAGAGATGTAATTTGTTGAATGGAAAAATTTAGGGTCAAACATCAAGTTTGAAAAAAGGAAGGCTGTTTACCTCAAACATAACGGTAGTGTCACTGGGTGTTTTCAGTATTCAAAGAATTACAATTGTAACTTAGAAGGACTATAGCAAAAATGATAAAAATTTCAAAATTATGTTTCTTTCATGTTAGTTAAGTAAAGTTAGACATACGGAAATGTAAAATATGGCTGCACACATACGTAAGGTCGAGAAAATTTGGTCAAACGTGAAAAGCTATGAAATCTAAATCACGTTGAAAGAAACATACTACGTGGACCAATTGTAAGCATGCCCAGCTGTTGTCGACACACCTGCCGACCAGTTAGCCAATCATTCAAAGCCAGGCTTTAAAAAGTCAAGCAACTATCAACTGCAGTGAAAACTTTTCAGTTTGCAATTTTCATATAACAGTCTTGATAGAAGAGGCAATAAGAAAGACGTCTTGCAGTGGACAATCTCGGAGTTCGTGACGTCACGATGGAATTCTTTTGCTTTATACCTAGTTCCAATCCTACAGGTGGGGCAAACATAGAGGCTGTCCTTTAATCTTTTCGGGCACGTAACTTCTTCAGAATAGAGAAAGATACTTAAATAATCAAAATCATAATTTCATTGATTATAACAGTGGACCTTATTTGAGCTATAGAGAAATTTACCAATCTCGATGATTCAGACCGCTATTGTATTTATTGCGTTTTTTGGAAAATGATACCACATTTTGAATGGACATGTGACATTTTAAGTCAATTTGATAGAAAAACAAATCGAGTTGTTAAAATTTCTCATGGCTATTTAATTTTTCTCTGAAAAAGTTAGGGCAACACTGCGAATAGGGAACCACTTATCTTAGGGCAACATTTCACTGAATAACTTCGATACCCGGCCGGACACCACTGGTTATAACTACTCAGACAATTAACACCTCAACAGGAAAAGTATCTAAACCAAAAAATCCCAATATTCCCTAAATGATTCTTTTATTCCAAGGTCACTGTTTAAATTTTCAAGACAACTATTAGCGCCCAATACCACGCTAAATTAGGCATTGAGATGCACATCCGGTGATAGTATTACAGTTCTACTGCCTTCTAGTATACGTTTAACCTTTTCAGGATGTGAGCAAGAAGCACGTTTAGCCTTTTGTTTGGCAATACTGGATATATGACGGAAAAAAACCTACCTCTTCTAGCTTGCATACTTGAAGAAAAAACAATTCACATGCGACATCCTATTATCCGTTATCCAAGGCCTTTTGCCTTTAAAATACTGTGAAATTGCGACAGAAATAGTTAAGCCATACCGTTAGCAATACACGTCGAAGAAATTTCTTCAAAGTAAATAAGAATGAATGCAATTTGTGGCTGCAGATCATTTAAAACCGCTTATTCAAATAAGCATTGCTATTGATCCCAAGTTACCTAGCTTTTAAAATTGACTTGTTGCTGTTCCTTCTCTTGGGGCTCCCCATCTCGGGGATTTGAAAAGATGACACACCAGCATGGCCACGTTGCCTGACTTTTTTCAAACTAGCATACAAGCATTCCTGTTATTAGGAAACGCTTTGTAAGGAAGGTATTCGGACAGGTGAACCACAAGGGATTTTACTACTGGATGTGAAACTGCTAAGAAGTGTGAAGAATAAAACGCATGCGTTTTGTATTATTTCAGTTACAAACAAAACTTATCATCAATTTTTTTTATTTTTCTTTTAAACTTATCTTCTCATTTCGTGATGACACTATATCTACTTGTTCCTAGTTTTATTTCAAAGAAACATGAAGAAAAAGTGACTGTCTAAGGAATTTTGAGTACTCAAATTTGGCCTTTAGTCAAGGCATTTTCAGCACTGAGCCAGTGAGCCTAAGCAGAAATTCCTAATAAAAATGCTGGTAATTTTATCATATTTGCCAAAGGAAATAATTCTAAAAGATCCCCTAAAAGTTTCAGCTTTTGTTGATTAATAAGAATTATTAGCATTTTGCTTCTAACAATTTGCTTTGGTATTAGAATCATCGCAGATTAGTGGGAGGATGGGTCAGTGGTTTGAGCGGGTTTGTGTCGCAGGCTACAGATCCACGTGTCTGGGGTGAGAGACTCACGGGTGAGGGAAGTTTCTCTATAATTCAAAACGTAGGAATCACGAGGTGTGGTCAAATCGATTGGAAGGACGAGGGCACTACTCGATAAGCACAGCTTCTCGGTGTCCTAAAAACTACCTTCAGATGCTAGGTAGAAACAAAACAAATACAAATAGATCGCCACAAGAATCATCATCATCAAAAGGAAGGCTCGCAGTAAGTAAATGGCGGTGTCTCTCCACGGGTCCCTGTCCTATAGCAGCTCAATAATTCTCACAACACCCATTGCCACCAATTTTTCTAATGTTGTTACTATAGCCTGTGTTAGGTTTATCTTTGTCTATATTTCCATACACAGCTCTTACTTTTAAGTCCTTAGCATGTGCCATAAAAAACTATACGTATAGCTGTCTCGAGATATTTAGAACAAGAATTTTCAACTGTTTGTAGCTATAATACCATCTGTATAACTAACATATGACCTGATGATCACGTTAAGCGTAAAACTCAGGGTCGCAACTTATAACCGCTCTGTACTTTAGAGTTAAAACGTTCACGGCTGTGCCTAATGAAAGTAGGTTAAACAGAAGTTTCCACTATCATGAGGCATATATTTAATCTCAAATATTGTTTCAATTCAATATTATGCAAAATAGATGTCAAAATATAGAAACAAAAGTACCAAAACTATATTTATTTAATAGAAGTAAATTCTCCATTACGCGTCCGGCTGCGAAATCAATTGTCGTGCTTTTGGCTTATAAACGGGGTGCATATTAACAGCCTTTGTGCAATCTTGCAAGAACGTTATACTCGTTTAACAATTTATTATATCCCTTTGACGATAAGATATTTCGAAAACCAGTCAACATTAACGGGGTCAAGTATCCTTACAGTACGCACTTTGATTAGACTACTATATATGTTAATATCTATATTTTTATTTGAGAAGGCAGTAGACGCTGGCGGCTTATTCGATGGAGCACCCTATAGAAGGAGCATTTAGTTAAGAACTTACGGTACTGTAACAAGTTGCTACGGTACTCAAATATTGCGTATCACCATGTTAAAACGAAAATATCGTGCGGCATAATTGTTGCTTCGCTTGTACCATTTTTCATTGAACCAAACTATCATATATACTCATTTTGGCCATAAATACTTATTTATCATTCCAAAAATAGAAATGGTATGTAATTTTCTTTTTGCAGAAGTGATATAATCAGCAGTGAGTTTTGGCAAATGAAAAAAACTCGTTTTTGTTGGAATAAGAGACTTTGTAGGTCTAAGATCAAAGGTCCAAAGAAGAACAGGACTAAACAAACATATGTATGAGCACAGGAAACCAAGTTTAGTGCAAATCATATTTAATAAAAATTGTTATCTGAAACGCCTACCTCGTGGGAACGAATTCATATCTCTAAGGGAGTCCGGGAGAAGAGGGGCGGACAGCTCTTTATTGAAATCGGGACGATTAACCGATTTGCAGAAATTTTGGAGGGTTGCAGATCCCAGTCTCCACATCCGACGGCTTTGCATAGACAAAGTGACAAGATGAGCGCGGTGATTCCAAAATATGGTGAATTATCACACTTGAATATCCTTTATAAATGCATTCACTATGTAAATGTTTATTCCAAACCAAACCCTTTGCTACAATTACTCACAGCGAACGTTATTCGTTCTTCCATTATTGTCTTGTTTTTATATCTTGGAAGCTTCAATAAGTTAAAACAAGTATGAGCCACGGGTAACAATCGCTGCTCGTCTTGGCCGTTCTCAAGTATTGCCTTGGCTATTTTAATCTAAAAAAGAAGTCATTTTGAATTAATCATACTAAAGAAGAGAAAGAGGGACAAAGAGATCTGCTTTCTCAATGACGACTTATGCATGCAGGGACTTCGCTACCTACTGTGTTCATAATAGGTGTCCCAATCCCGTTTGCCCACAAAATGGGAGCGCCATCCTTTATTTGCCAACAAATCTGAAAAATATCTTTCGAATTACCCTTGAACGGCATAATCTTCTCGTTTTTACAATTAAATTCTCTTCCAAGGGACGTGTTCAACGGAATCAACTTCTTTATAATCTCTTCATCCTTCATCATAGCAACTCGATAGAGTCATCTTTAACGGGTAGAGTTGGACCCCCGGTTAAAAGAAATACAGAGAAAAAAATACCGAGAAAGAAATACCGAGGTGAAAATACCGAGAAGGAAATACCGAGAAAGAAACAACGCCTAATATTTCAAAAGAACCGAACGTGCTCAAAGGCTAGTCAAAATTAAATTCCTCTACGGTCTTATTTATATTTTGAATTCGCTTAGATATTACAATTAAGTTTTTAGGCAAGGATCTATAAAGTGATATTCATGGCAACTTACCTCAACACTTTTCATGCCTTTTATAGGGATTTTGTTACTACCAGTTAAAAATTCTGAAAGGGAATTAAAGCAGTTAATGAGAACAGCAAACATAGTAGAGTAGCATTTCTTTAGTGTTGAAAAAAGCTTTTGACAGAGTGATTTAATCGTAGCTATAAATGAATAATGGACAAATTGCTATCCCTGTACATCTTTGAAAACAATTCACCTTAGGTTGTGTGAAACCATGCTAGGAATTAATCCAGAGTTCTTAAGTGATGATTTCGCTTGAATCTATCTAAGACTTTTTCAATTTGGATCACATTGCCAGAAAAAGCACCAGGAAAGACCTCCATACGTGCGAAATCAAATAAAAGCTTTACGAGCGATACCTATCGAGAATCACGCTTTCCTCTTTTTGGAACATCAGATCATTGTAATTCGGCCTCTGTTAATAACTGTATATATCAAGCCAAATTAACAGTAATCTGCCAGGAAAGTTAATATCTTTCACTAGCCATATCTCACCCATTTTTCAATAGATTTAAATGACTTTGCATATTCAGAGATATTTCACGGTGTTCTTTCAGTTAATGTGTCGTCACAATAAAGAAACTCTGTCGTTTTGCATTTTTGTGGAAATCTCATTCGCTTCTGGCAAGATTGAAAAGTTAGTGGCTTTAGGGGGGACCCAGGGGTGCCATGGTCCCAGGCACTGCACTTATGGTAGACAGAAAGGGTCCCCCACCCAAGAAAAGATAAAAACTGTAAAGAAAAAGGGGCCCCACATATGTTTCCGGCCCGGGCCCCGCGCTGGATTGAATGGTTACAAAGAAACGGAATAGCCAACAGTTGAGGGCAAACAGGCAACACCCTTGGAACTATTCGTTTGCTGGTTCAGCTTTTGTAAAGATTGGAACTGTAACCTTCACAATTTCTTACATTTGTAATTAAGACTTTCGATCATTTTATTCTTAGCAACCCCTTACATTTGTCAGAAATTTAATTCCTATTGATCGACTCAAATTTAAAGGACTAGAGAAACACCAGCGTCGGTGCAAAACTGTCGTTTCAATGCGAAATAAGTCCTTTATTGCAACAGACCTATTAAATGGATGGCGCAAAAAGATTAAAATGACATGAAATAAACATTTCTTAACACAAAGAAACCCAGGAGAATATTAAGTCAGTATTTAGAATCGTCTATAAAAAATTGATGAGATTGCACACTGGAGAGGATGTAATTAGAACTACATCTGACTTGATTTCTTGAGTATGAATAATGTATTCTAGGAGAGCTAGCTTCCACAGTATTGCGAAATATCGCCAAAAAAGACAGAAAAGAATTAATTTTTAGCGAAGTTTCTTTATCATCTTCGTAGCTTATGGCAAATAATAAATATAACACAGTAAATTTCGTAGCTTGAAATAGGCTAGATGAATTTCGTAATAGTCATTTGACGTCTGCGCATAAAGGCAGAGTGACGAATATTAGATGATAAAAAGTCCATATAGCTAATCGGCTTTGCTAGAGACCTAGGGATTTTGAATGATAAAAAACAAAGTTTTTTCAGTTCGAAGTAGAAAAGGCATACAACAACGTGTAAGTATGTCATGGAAGCTATCAGGGGCGTTGTGGCTCCTAGAAAAGGGCCGGGAGAAAATAACCATTAAAGGAGCCTATTCTTTCCAGAAAACTATTGGTGCAAGCGGGACAGCTGGGTAAAATAACATAAATAATAACGACAGAACAAAAGCATATCTTTGTTTTCTTAAAGTCTGCAACCTATTTTTATCAGCGTGTCAAAATATGTATATTAACCAAGTTTCATGCTTCTATCAAAATGTGAACGATTTCTTAACTAACAGCCACGACTATAAATGTTGCAGAATGTTGTTACTGTAAGCAGAGCGTGGCTGCAAATCGGGCTAAATTAGACAGCCTTTTATGTATAGAATAAAATGTTATGTGATCTAAGCGGAGTGACTACCAATCCGCTTCTCCTTTTATAAGTGCCTTCTCGTACAGGCTCCCAAAAAATATGCCCCCCCCCCCCCATCTAAAAACTGTAATTAATAAGCCTTCAAGGGCTAATTCTTGAATTCACGGTATTTTCGAAAGCAAAGGCCCTTCCATCAGGTCGCCCAAGCCTCATTCTAGCGGGTCATCTTCTGTTTGACCTTTATTCCTTCAAATTCCACACACCCCATTCCCCATTAACGGGGCCCTTTTTGTTTAAGTTGACCTCCATGTCTCTAGTTCATAACTTCGAATTTGAGTTTACAAATAAATGAGAGATAATTTCACCAAAGAATTTATTCACGTAAAATATTTTCCTGGATTTTACAAAGTCAGTTGTAAGGGGCCCACCGGGAAATCTCTCGGTATCCCGCCTAGCCACAACGCCCCTGGAAGCTATAAGCAGGGGCGGACACTTGGTCAAATATTGGGGGGGGGGCAAGCATATTGTTTTAATAAGATGACGTCACATTTTCCATTGTTTTCGAACAAGAGACCATTGTCCACTAAAGTATTTGGGGGCGGTCGCCCCCCTTCGCCCCCAAGTGTCCGCCACTCTATACGTTTTAGGCTAGAAAAGCTTGGACAAAGCAGAGTTTTAAAAACAAAGTCATTGACGTTACAAAGGAAAAAGGGGAAAGTACTTCGCTCTTAATGACAGACACGAGCCTCAAAACTGAAGTTGAGCAACAAGTAGATCGATGGAATGGATCCCTTTAAGGGAAAGTTTATAAACAATTGCTTTTCATTTCCAAGTATTTTAGATTTCCGAAAGATAATGAGAGCGCGATTGATATTTTAACAGGGAGGAAGGAGAAGATTATGACACGAAATGGAGCCAATCTTGTGACAAAGAAAGACAAAATGTCACCATTTGAAAATTAAGAAACTAAAGATAGGGATGAGAAAAATAGCAATGACTTGTTTTTAAAGGGTTATAATGTTAAAGAACAAGAATAAATACTAAAGATATCAATTTTGAGTAGGATGCACTACAAGCATCATGTGAATCTAATAAAAAAAATGCTACAAACCTAGAAATTTCTTTTTCAAATCAAGGCTAAAATCACGTAGAACATCCCAGAAGTTGATAATAACCGGGTCCATCTCATGATAACCATCGGCATAAAGGGCATTCTAAAAGGCGAAGTGAAACAAACTCAATACGTAATGGTGAAATTTCTCTTTGGAAAACAATGCGCAGATCGGATTCGACTTTGGGTTGCACATGCGCTTTGGATAAAAAGGTGGTAACATTGCAAAATTTTTTTGACCAGTAGCAGATCATTTAAGTTAGTTTATGTATTGATTCCATTGAATTATGTAATTGATGTAATTTGTCATCCGTGTATCGAACGGACCTGACTAACATGATCTGATGCGACCCGCAGATCACTTTCCAGAGCTTGCGTTACGTAGACAATGTACTGCGAGTAATTGATGATAAAACTGATTAAAGGACATTTTAGTCACTGATTAATGATCGACGATTAATGATTGACGATTAATGATTGACGATTAATATTTAAAAGTGACGAGGATTGATGACGATGCTGGTGGTTTCAGGGTATGATGACTGATGATGTCAATGTTGATCACCATGATAATGTCGAATGATGATGTAAAAACCAAAATTAACAACCTCTTTGATTAACAAAAAATTGTCAAAATCTTCAATGCCAGATATCATTTCCTTCAGTTCATTGGGACGAAGAAGATCCTACAAAAAAGTTACAAAATGACAAAAATGCAATTTAAGTAAAAAGATAGCACTATAATTGATTGTCACTTAAAAAAATAAATATATGCTTGTGCAAGCAAGAATTGCTACTAAGAATTTATGTGCTGCTATTGTCTCGGCTTGTTTGTGATTAATCTTTGACTAACATACGCAAAAGTTTCGTTATCCGATGCAAGTTAACAGTAAACCGGTGCTTAACCACCTTTTTAATTGATCAGTGTTTTCTAAACCATATCTTATGCACCAAGTAATTCCCTTTTGGTTAGGTTTCTCTCTTCACAAGTTAGTTTAGTGGTTTGCCTTCCTTTCCAAAAGGCAATTCCAAATCACAACTGAATATCAGCTTTGTCATTTTTGGCAAAATGTATCGTAATCTTGTGAATATTTTGGTAGAATAAAGAATGATTTTGTTTTCAGCTTTAACCGTTAGAAGGCAACCCAAAAATATCAAATATTGGTAAATCTTGGATAATTGGCCAGCTATTTTTAAAAAGTTTACTGCAGTTTCAAGTTTTACGGGAAACACAGCTGTTTCGGTTGCCTTATCAAAATCATTTCACACCTTGCTAAAACCTGGTCTACTGGATAATCGAATAAATGGCGATTATATGGCCTCATTTTTATAAAAATGAAATGAACCTTACAAATCACCTCTAGACAAAGAATGAAGGGTACCACAACACAAAGATACGTGATCGATTACCAACATCATCACAATATGAATGATTAATATAGATAAAAATAAGTTAAAACACACAAGGTTGCCATATTTCCGACAATAGAAAAATTCATTTTTAGGGTTCTAGTTGAAGTTTCCTTTCTTGAACTAGTGCATAGTCAAGATAATCTTAACTATGTAGAATCTTAACTATATCAACTATGTTAACAATGATGTTCTTATATCATGCAATCAACAGCAATTTTTACTTAAATACCATAGATAGCTTCAGTACCATAAGATAATATCTTACCAGCGTTTCTCTTTCACAAACATCGTAAAATCCCTTAGAGAACTCTTGGTATTGATCAGCTATCGATTTGTTGAGGTAGTAGTCAATGACTAAATCTACGAACTGTTTCCTGTGAGATGATATCAATTAAAAATTTTACAAAAAGCAAAAACAAAATGATTCCAAATGATATCATCCCTTCTATTGGCTTTACAAGACATTCGCTATCATTTACGATTCTCCTTGGCAGGCGAAGTCAAGTATTCGACAGTTTGGAGACAGCACGGAAAGCAGACACACACCAGACTTACTTACTTTTTCTCCGACATACCTTAGTGAATAAACGTCGTATAATGAACCAAAGTAAGCACACACCTGTATTCAGGTGTGAATAGAAATCAACGCCAAGGTCTATTGAATAGTCTAACCATTGGGAATTTACCTGGCCAGCGAAATGCGTCAGGCCATAGTGCCTCTAAGTTCTGGAAAACCTCATCAGAAAACAAATTAAAAAAGGCGGGGTTCGGGCGTGGCACTTTTATTTATTTAATTTCATCAAGGATTTATTCACGGCCGATGACCAAAATCTTGAAAATGAGCCACCAAAGCATTGATAATTCAAAACCCTCTCCTAATTTAGATCAGTTTCGGTTACAGACCTCTTTGGACAGTCTAACATGGAACGAATTCCTTTAAATGAGATTTAGACATAAAAATATGGGATTGGCTGTGAAAATGGCTAAATAGTGTTGGAAATTTACTGCTTTACCAGTCTGTCATTAAGAGCTTGATGCCGCTTTGGCATAGCAGTAAACACTTTGGTTTACATAACAAGATGCTTGTTAGTTGCAACTTTGAACTGTCCTGTTCGATACACCACAGCGTGCACAGCTGTGCCTAAACGGAAACGAGCAGTATATGAAAGACCGGTATAACTTTTTTTCTATATTTGTGTATTACTTGCAAATTTCGAGTAATGCAAATTGCGAGCAAAGTGCGAGGATGGCTCAGTTGTAAAAGGCGCCGACTACCTAAGGGTCTGTGGTCGGAGTTCCTGGCATAACCAAACTTTCACATAGAGTGAGGAGAGTCGCCAGCTCTCCGTAATTCCAGGCGTAGGAATCACGAGGTGTGGTCACATCGAGAGGAAGGACCAGGACACTGCTCTATAAGCATAAGTTTCTCAGTGTCCTTAAAAATACCTTTGGATGCTAGGTAGAAACAAATACAAATACTTGCTATAAATACAAATATAAATTTAGTTCTTCTTACCTGTTATGCGCATTGACGGATTTATTGATCCCATCCTCTACAAGCTCCACTGTTCTTATTTCGTCAAAGTCCTGTTCATCAATCTGTTGATGATACTCGAGTCGATTAATAAGCAATACATTTTGTAAATCTCAATAAATCTAACAAAAATTGGTAAAGGCCAGTACAAATTACTGATATTGTAAAACAACTTTGGAGAAAAATGCACGTCGCATAAGTTTGTACTTACAGCAAAATTCAAATAAAGGTTGTTTTCGACATCGCCTTCGTTTATCTCGTCATAATTCAGCAGGTAGGTGAGTGTTCTACAGTAAAAATAATGATGATAGAATCTTAAGAATATGAAAGCAACATACACTATACGTAAATGGGAAAGGAGTCAGTTTTATTTTGATTAGCACAATCAAAATCATCAGAAATGGAATCAATAAGCATAGAAAACCCGGTGTCAACACAAATATCGGTAAATATATATGGGAATAAATTACTTTTAGCAAAAATAACATAAATTAACATAAATCGAGCAAATTACCATAAACTGAATCACTTATGATGAATTGAATCAGTGAACATTAAGAGAATAAACCATAACATAAAATTACATTCAATAGCAAGAAGGACATTAATTAACATACATAGAGACAATTCACTGAAACAGAACGAATGAAGTGAATGAAATAAAGTATAAACATTAAATAAATTAACATGATTGGTGTTAATTAACAGGAATAGAGCTGTTATTTTTTAGAAATAGAATATTTATTAACATAAAGGAAACTATCATACGTACCTGGCATGATTGGGATCAAAGCTTTCAAAATCAGCCAAATTTAGTTTTCTGGAAAGAATAACAAAGTATGTAAATGAAATGAAAATGAAGATGCTTTTATGATAAGAGCATTAAAACAAATTATCGAGCTATTCTATCAGGTATTATATTCCACAGTACCCTGATGAGTGGTTTTTTCCTTAATTTCATCAAAGTACTATCTGTCATAGCTCAAAAATTGTACTTGCATTGACTCTCTTTTCCTTTAATAATTTCTCCATTCTTCCATCTAGCCTTCAGATATGCACGAGATTAGTATCGTAATTTCAGTGTTTTAACCAAAAAGATAGTTAGAGAATAAACAGTTGTAAAAGAAGTCAAACTTACTGATTAAGAAGCTTTTTGTACAGAACAAGGGGGAAATGCAGATCGATTATAACTGAGTTGTACAATGCCAGCCCACAAATAACCCCAATAATGTAATACATTTTGGAATCTTCGAATGTCTAAAAAAGAAAAAAGGGTATCAAAGCAACACTAAAGCAAATATTGTACGATACTAGGGCATATACGGGACCGCTTATTCGAGGATTTAAGGTACACATGGACGAGTAAAAAACGAACTGGAATAATGGAAATGGTGTTCGATTTTAACTAAGAGTGACTTGTTCTGTGTTGTTTAGCAAAAAGAATACCGTAAACACAAATAGATTATATGACGAGTTCTCGACGCAGCTATGAGTGCTTTGCTTATAGTAGGAATATGCCATAAGACAAAAAGATATGGCTAAAAGAATTTAAAACAAGTGATATCCTGTTTGAAGGTTGGGATATAAATTTAATGCTGCAAGAAAAATTAAGATGATGACGTAAAACTTTGCAAAAACGGATTACCTTGTTGTCAAACCATACAGATTGAGAACTTTCAATTTCTTTAAACATTCGATATTTCTTATCAAAAAGCTCTTCAATTAAAAGCAAGAAGAATTCCTGTAAGGGAAAAAGTTTGTCATTTCTAGATAAAACCAATCATATACGGTTGTAACTGGGCTAGGGCAAGTAGCAAAATTCAGGGCGTACATTAGCAAACATCGTACCTTAACCTACATTAGCAAACATCGTACCTTAACCTACATTAGCAAACATCGTACCTTAACCTAAATTAGCAAACATCGTACCTTAACCTACATTAGCAAACATCGTACCTTAACCTACATTAACAAACATTTGGAGAAAAGAATGTTGAGATGCAAGAAGCAGGATTGAAAGGCGCCGGCAATTGCACCACAACTTTTTCAAGCAACAACTTATTGTAGAAAATCGGATTCTTTTACCTTCACCCCCTTGAAAATAAAGGGAATTGTTCATTCTTTACGTGTGGTTAATGAAATGTTATTCTTTTGCGTAATTACTCACAGGTGAGGTATTCATAATTCCTGGTTAAAAATACTTCAAGCTAACATGCGAAAATTGCATCTTGCACAACAAAATATACAAGGTTGGCAGTGAACCATTTGCCTAGAGAAGAGTTGTTGGCATCGTAAAAGTACAGTAAACTTACTTTCTTGGGTCCACCCCAATCTACCCCTCTTTCTCCCTCGAAGACAATCTAATAAAGAGAAACCATTTTATCATATAACGGTTATGACCCCTGTTCGACAATTAACTGTTAATTGTAAATGGCCTGATTGTGCTATACATTTAAATAGCTTCATATTGATATATGCGATTAGAAGACAAATGAACATATCCTTGATTATCGCCTACAAAACTATCTATAAATCATAGGAAGTTGTTTGGGAATAAAAAGAGTTTTGATGGCTTAACCCATCTAGAAAAGTATGCAAACACACGTAAAGCTATTTTTCATCACCCTCTTTGCTGGGTAGTGTTGGATAATGACCAAATAATGGTAACATTTGGGTTGTACATTGAAAGAATACCTAACAATTTTATAAACAAGCAATTTTTGCAAGATTATGCGAGAATTTACGACAGATTTTGGGAATACCAGAAAAATAACTCATTAGAAACATCAAAATGGCAAAATATGAAATTACTCTGTCTGGAACGAGATTTGAAGCTTGATATTAAATTTGAGGATTTTTCTTTGCGTTGAAGGACAATTCTCCTCTCGTTTGGCTGCATTTGATATCAACAATTATCATCACATCTATCCACCATGCTTGTTTATAAATAAAACAGAAAAACCAATTCTAACAAAAGAGCAAACCCATTAAAGCAAAAAACTAATGCTTAATTCCCTGGAAAAAATCTCAATACCTTCAGTGGCTTCTTGAATTCCAAACGAGCCTCTTCTTCGGAGAGTTGTTCTATACCGTGATTTTGAATGTTTTCCACTTGTCGTATGGTATCTTGAACAAGGTTAGCACCTCTCCGGACATGAAACAGAAGGTACGGATTTTTCACAAGTGGGAGCGCTCCTTGGACAGTTTGCACGCTCTCGTTGACTGTCCTCTCCACGGATTGCTAAAAGTATACTAAATAGTGCTGTTTATGGTACTATGGAACTTTCGAAGAAAGAATAAAAAACTTTGGTGCAATAGGTCCGTTTTATGAAAGACCCAAGTAACAGATTCGTTACTTGAACCTTCTAAGGTATAATCTTCTGGACAGAAGATAACTAAGAATAAAATCACAAAAAGCTCTACGCTTGATAAGGGGAGAGAGGGTGGTAGTGGAAAAAATCTGTGATTGGTAATTGAAAACAATTGCCATTAAATTGATACGCAATAAAAATGGGGCAGTATTGATGCCTGTTGGTATCACGTTACACCCTTCGGCGAGGCAGACGTAGATAGGATGTGACAAAGCAGTGGTGTCAAAAGGACCCTGTCTGTTTAAGAATGTGCGCTTTTTAAACGTGAGTACTTATTTAGAATACAGATAGGGATAAACGAATGCAACTTTTTACTCGACACCAGTCAACGGATATGAACAAAGGGGTCAGAAAAATAGCCTTAGATCAGAAATATCGAAAACTTGCGTCAGCTATGGCTAGATTGTGCCTATGGTTTACCAAATGCGTAATCAAAACGTATATTTATGTTTTCCTCAAGGAAGTTTAAATAAGCTGTTTTTGATTTGTGACCATATAGAAATAGCCCTAGTTGATGACGATATGACAAACAGACACCGGGCCCACGCCATCAATTATAAACTGAGAGGCCAACAAATTAAAAATGGTCTTGTACCCCCTTATTACTGTTGTGATGGAATTTTTGCAGAAGTTCCACGAATGGATCTTGGTTTGATGTATTTGAGACCATATCTTTGAAACATTTTTAAAATTTTTAAGGATAAAATAAACTGTATTAGGATTTGTTAACTTGTTCTAACATAATTGTAAATGTTCTTGCACAAATTAAATCTAAATATTCATAAAAAGATAAGGTAAAATTATGTCGATTAATGGGCTTAATGCATACATTAAATAAAAAAAAATTCAGGCATACTTTATGCATACATTTGAAGACTTTTCACCTAACATTCTTCAGAGTACATTTTACCTTAGTAAAATTTTACCCTACAAAATAAATATACCCATTTTGTGGTTTTGGGTCGAAAACAGGCCAATCAGAAACGTTAGAACATGACTGCTAAGGTTGCCCAATCAGTGCCACTTGCCTATGGGGAAGGCCCTGTGGCCCTCTGGCTCCCTGGTCCCTTGCCCCCCTAAGCATGGGCCCTGAAAAAGATCATACCTCAAAATCGCTTTGTTTTTGACCGTTTTTTTTATTACTCTATATCATTTAGAGATGCGCGCTTATCGAAAAACGTACAGAATCGGTGTCCCACCAGAGTCAATGGTTTTACAAAAAAAGACAAACAACGAATCAGATATTTAGCTTACCATACAGAAGAGTGACGGAAATATAGAATAACCGAATCCGTTAAGAAGAAAGGAGCACTAGCAAAACATATCTCAACAAACAATATCAAAAATATGAAATTTGTCACCATTTGCCATTTAAAATAGGGAGCCGAGTCCTTAGTCATTCTAAGCATTTCAACTCCTGCAATCAAGTCGTACTTACAGCCATTTTCAGTTGCGCATCGAGTTCTATGATATCTGCCTTGGCTTTCACGTCGAAGATAAAGGGAAATTGACAAAAGCAAAACGAGTCCTGTAACATGGAAGAGTGCATTTAAGAAATTTCCAATAAATATGTCCCTTGAAAGCAAAGCTGTATTCAACTGTGCAAAATTAAATCACAGGTCGAGCATGGTTAAAAAAATCTCAACGTTGATAAAAGATCTGATCAAAATCGAAATTTTGCAATCAACGATAATGTTTATTCATACATAATTTTTTTTCTTGTAGCACCAGAAAATACCATTAAACTAATTAAACGTATCTTGTGCCCCACCCTTCTCTATTAATCTTTTTATTTTCCTCTAACACATAAATGTTTAAGAATTGTAGCTAAAGTACTACAGACTATACCAAACTTGTGCCCATTTTATTTCATGCTTTTGTAATTTTGTATTCAAACAGTAGCCCCCTAAAGATTTCGTTCTAAACCAGATATCTCTATGGAATGACCCACTCAAAGTCTTGGCATGGCCTTTAGTAGGCTACAGCTTTATTATCACTTGTTAAAGTCAATGGGTACTATACAACTACTTACATGATGGGCAACTTCGCACACGATGGAAGAAATAGACATTCTTGTAAAATTATTTCAAAATTAACACAAAACAGGTAGAAAAAAATTCAAGTCAAGATTCTTTAGACTACCATAGCATTTCCGTTTGAGCAAAAACTAGAGGGACTTGGTCTTTTAAGTCAGCGAAATTCGGATTATTTACAGTTTAGCTGAGATCAGGACCTTAGGAAGCTTTAAATAATGCATAGAGACTGCACATGTTACCACACACCTGCAAGGGCAGTTACCACACACCTGCAAGGGCAGTGGAAGTAACATAACTGGCAAACTACACCAAATTTCATCTAAAAGTTTTACCGCTAGTTTTATCTATTCTGATATGTGGCTGATCTTGACAAAGTCACGCCCAAATGTCATTAAAATTTATCAATTTTTCCCTGATTCACTATGCTGTCATCTTAAGGTAGTTGAAACCGTCTAAGTCATTAGCGAGGTTGATTCAATAAAAAGATCATGTGTATCGAAGTGAGGTTAAAAAGATCGTTTGGAGGCACAAATTTGGAATGCTTTGTCCAAAAAAACTAAATTAGCCAAAAAGATTCAAACATTGAAGAGACTAATAAAGCGATGAGATAGACCATTTTGTAGCTGTAGTGATTGTAGCTAGCAACCGAAATCTGTAAATCTATTCATCGTTAGTAGTTTATTTAGATATTCGATTTGGAATCGCTTCTATTAGAATGAAATTAAATTAAAATAAAATGACAAGCAAAAAGCAAGCTAAAAAACTCGTTTGTAGAAATGACAATGCCTTTACCTTCCTAAACTTGAAAACACGGTAGTCCATTTGTAGATCTATCTTTTCTTGTACTGTTTGTATGTAGAAGGCCTCATACGGTATCAAAAAATTGTGGTCATCGTTTACCTTGGAAATAAGATGGCATTGGTATATGAATTTTGTCAATATTCAATTGAATCACTATTAATGATGCAGAATACGTATCCAGTGTTGAGCTAGATGCTCCCATATGGGGGCTGTTTATTACAACTGTTTACCGGCCAAAGACTCAATTTATCACAACCTCAACCTACCAGTACTTAGGGTAGGTCTCATATATCTATAAAAAGCCTGGTTCACGCTCCAGGAAATATTTCGTGAAAAGCCACTATTTCCCTAGGTCAGCTTCATTTGAAGAAATATCCTACTAGCAGCTTATACAGCATATCATTGCTTCATTCAAACTGTTAATCAAAAACTTCCAGGTATAATTCAAACTTTATGCAATTCGCCAACCTTTACTTTTATCAAAATGTGAACAGTTTTTTGGCGGTACAGAACTTAAAAATGGCTTTGAAAAAAAGCAAACATTTTACAATATATTAACTAAAAGCTTTTTCGCCTGACACTCCTCAGAGCATAAAATGTCAGAATGAAGGTCCGAAAGAACACGATGGAAAATATATACCCAGGTGTCCAAGAAGGAAAACAGACAGAAGGAGTTCGTTTTCTCTCTTGGACTCCAGTGGTAATATTTCTATATGCACGCAGCACTGATTGGTCAACCATACCGGTCTTGTGCTTGCGTTTTACTGATTGGTCTATTTCGATCCATACCTTGGTATATACTTTTCATCGTGTTCCTTCAGACCTTCATTCTATTGTGACGTTTTATGCTCTGAGGAGTGTCAGACGAAAATATTTTTAGCTAATATGTTGTAAAATTTTTGCTTTTTTCAAAGCCATTTTATCAAAATCTTTTAAATTCTCAAGGTAGGGAAAGATCACTTCCCAGAATTGCCCAGCGAAAATCAGTATTTCACAAAACAGTAACACAGTTGGCGTCTATTATAGCCAGTGAGTTGCACATAAACTATACATACAGTTAAGGGCAGATAAAATTTCAGATTTTAGGTTACGATCCATCTCGCCACTTAGATGCAAGGCTCTTCTGGTTAGTAATCCGAAAAATAAACGGAAAACGGGAAAATTCAGAATGACCCTTCCGACTGTAGATTATCTGAACAAAAACAAATTGTCTTACCTTGTTCAATATTTGCAAAACGAAAAGTGAAATATGGACAATATTCCATTTCTGAAAAAAATGACATTGCTGAGTATTTTAGGAATAAATATAAAAATGATGCTGGCTAAACACCTTCTAAAGAAAACTGCTAAGTGTATTGCAAAGTAGCGTTTCTTTGTTGTTTACTTTAATCAGTTCTCGAAACAAGGAGCAAGTGAATGAGAAGAAGATACAACAGTAAATAGTACCTACCTCTTGGCTGAGGCCCGTGAAATTGTTAAAGTCTTTCATAGCATCTTTCAAACATCTTTTAAAGAGCTGTTGATAAAAACGGATATGTTGTCAAATATCAGTGAAACAAAAATATTTTGTTATGAAGATAAATAGCATACCTTCGAAGAAAATGAATTGATATTTTGGAGTACAGAATTGAAAATTGGCCTTGAAAAAAAATTGCCTTTGTCTCAAAATGTTTGCTTTTTGCAGAGCTATTTTTATACTTTGGCAAGTATAATCCTCCTTTGTTTATCATTGGTGCAGATCTGAGAAATTGACAATGAAGCCACCATTAACATTTTTATAGCTTTAAAGTAGTATCCTTACACAATGTTGAAAACTTTTCACCCGTGAGGAGTATATGGTCTAACCATACTCTTTCTTATTTTCTTTATCGTGAAACGTTTCATATTCTGAATAGGACCCAAAAAACCAGACAGGGAGCAGGGGTGTGTGCACTGACTGTGAAAATAAGAGTGTGTTTTAATCCCTGTACAGAAATGCAGTTATCTTTTATGCTTGCGAATTGGGGATAATCTGTAGCCTTGCTCATCCCCCTGGCAAATTATGTTATTAGATGAGAATGACACGCGTTTCAATGAAACATCCATTCTGTTTCGCTTTTGCACTCCACCTAGACGCGTCCGTAAAGTGAGGCTGTAGCGAAATAGAGGCACACGGAGTAAGTCTACACTCTACCAATAATTCGGTTTAAGATAAGCACGGAACTTTTTTCAGAAAATTTAGATGTTTCTTCTCTCTTATGATACTAAAGACATAAAACATAAAACATAGGCATGTAGGTATGACAACTAAAGACATATCTATTTAGGTCGTATTACTCTTAGCTGTGGTTTCAACGAGGTTTCTCTTAAAAGTATTGATTAATTTGATTTCCTTAACAATAAGTAATCAATATTAAGTAAATTTTATTCATAATTCCATGTAAATTCTGTACCCTAATTTTATGCTAGTGTGGCGGAGACACTGAGTGCTACGAAGACACGCGATGGAAAATTATATAACCTTTAGTACTAATTGTAGTAACATTACGTGTGTTTTTATTTTGATCGGGATTTGCTTTGTTTATCTCTCGCTGAAAATGCTTTGTAATTAAAAATACATGGTATGATTAAAGGCCCCGTTACACGAATAATACTATCTTGATAATACTATTTTAAGCCCAAGAATTTATTCTTATAATATTCTTCCTTGTATTTCGATGAAGAATTTGTCGAAGAATAATCCATTGCGTCATCACCCTATTGTTTGAATATTCTCGTCGAGATGAAATATGACTTGAATGAATGTACCTTATTCTGTGCTTTGGTATATACGTTAAGCGTCCGACAAAAGTTGAAATGGAAAACAACAGCGACTATACTCAGGGTCTATTCAGAAGATTCCTACAGGAAAGAACTGCAGAAAGCGTGCCCTCAACAGGAGCAACAAGTTATGTCGAAGAGAAAGTATTCTGCTACCTAAACTTTCTCTCTGCAAGGGACACAAATGTAGCGGGGCAGTGATGTGTCCTAGGCTACGTCAATAAATCCGTGGCTCCTTTTCCCAATATCTTTTTAAAAAAAATACATATATCTTTAACGATTTATAATTATAGAACGTTCGAGAACGTTCGATTGTAATATCGTAAGTATGATGTAATCGCGGTAGGTATTTTTTGCAATGACGTAATGATAAGTAGTAGTATAAATAAGGGCCGTGTGCCCGTAGAGGCAGGTGATGTTTTGAGAGTAGAGTTTTAATGGTTCGAGTGATAACTTTTGCTTAGTAGAATTGAAAGGACTATTTTTTTCGTGGACGTGCTGTTGGTTGTTCGAATATCGGATTGCGTTCGAAGCAATATCGAGTTCACAACAGCTAGTTGTTATGTTGTTAGTCGCCTATGAGCCCTAGGGATATACGGTGTTATGAAAATGCCTATATCATTATTATCATTATTATTTTATATAACATTCATACACTTGAAAATTTAACTACCATTTTATTCAGGTTTAAAGGGGAAAATTTGTTAACGTACCGTAACAATTCTTGAAAACATTGAGGCTGGAATCGTTGCCCACCAGTTGCCTAGAATTCGAATTGGAAACAGCTCAGCTTATTATATTCTATAATGGTACATCTATACTTTGACATAGACCTTTCAAAGATTCAGCAGGTTAGCAATAACAAACGTGTTAGCAAAAGTTATTCTGGAAAGGCTACATACATGTTTAGAAACTTTAAACCATTAAAAAATTTTCGAAATAAAAAAGAAATAGAATGAAATTACAGAAAATTCTTAGTGCATCTTGCTCCATTTCTAAAAGTAGGCGACCAAATTCTGTTACAAAATTCTTTCGTTTATCTTGCTGCACCAAAAGGGAAATTTCTGGAATGAGTAGGAACACTCGGCATGCCTCTAAATCTGGAGGTCGCTTAGGTAAACTTTCTAGAAGTGTCATTGCACATTCGTCGACCTAAAAGATGAAAAAGTTGCAGTTTCTTCCGATGATTTTAAACGGATGACTGAAATGTGAGAATTTCATGTTGTTCCATTTTCAATGGCTAACTCACTTATAAGGCATTTACTATGATATTCCTTTCATTATTTCCTGTTTAGGTATGATATCATTATTTCATTAAACTTCACGGAATATAGGCAACACAGGAGAAATACAATCGATACAATCGAAAGCCCTACAAATTTCAGTAAAAGCAGGCTATCACATTCAGTGTTGAAAACCTCCCCTTCCTGCTCGTCCATCCTGTAGCTTTTGCAGCTTCTGAAATCGCCGAGACGTTTTCTGATAATTAGAGTAAACTTAATAAAAGACGGTAATGTATATTAACCTTTTTCCTTATTGCTTCATTCCCTTTTAACTTAAAAATTAGCGCTCTGAGAAAAAAATCTGTTTCTTCGTTATTTGTACTGGTTGTGTCCAAGCCAGGGTTTTTCAGAGTCGTCACTTCATGTGTATTCCTGAAATGAAAGAGCAAAATTGAATTCATTAGTGGCATATATTCAGCAGGGTGCGGTGGGTGCACGTGCACCTGTCGTATTTTGCAACAGGTTCATTTTCATGAACAAAGAACGTATACAGTATCATACATTTATGTAATAGGCATCTTAAGCAAATAGCATTTAATTTTTTTTGAAGCTATATTAGCTATCGATTAACTAGTTCCCATCGCAGTAAAAAGATTTTAATTGACTTTTAAGAAATAAAATGATAAATATCTAATATGGAATTTTCATCTGTGTCTATCATTTTCGTCTGACACTACCGTTTTGAAATTTACTAATTGAAATTTTCCATGTCGTTAAGCAGCTCAGTGTGTTTATCAGTTTTAAAGATGTGGTATATAGGCAGCAGTAACAAGGGCGTGGCACTCGAAAATTTCGGTTAAAGCGTTGCCCAGTTTTGCACACGTCAAAAAATCCTAGATCAGCCACTGGAAAATCTCTTTTAGAAACCTGAGAATATCATATTGGAAAAAATTTAAGGCTGATAGAGTGTGAAAATGTAATGACGTCACGAAAATTTATAGCATAAGGCATTCCTTAATGTAGAAAAACATTTTAATTTGGACAATATAGGCTGAGTTGTAGATAACAGGGCACAGGCTCTGTATGAAACTACAATTATTTGCAATATGTTCCTCAAAGGCGGAACCAAACAAAAGCTAATGGCTGCTCTGTGTATATCTTGGCCAATTTGTAGCCGATTTAAAATTTCAAAAGTTTTAAATTCTAAAGATTCTAAAGTAAATTTTTATGACATCAACTCTTTGGCCTAATGTTTATAAATCAGAAAGGCAGCAGCATATTTGAAAACCAGGTCCTGGAGTTAATGATCAATATAGGAATCAGAAGCAATACTTGATACCCAGCAAACCATGTTATACCAGATATCCAGCCGATCATGCTACAAAAGGAATCGATCCACTTCTTTTTAAGCCAAATTTTGATAAAAACAAGTTGGAACAAGAGCATGGCCAGTTTTCGATGTGTTTGGCTCGTGTGATTAATGGTGCTTTTGCTTGCTTCGTAATGGCTTATTTCGAATAAAAATTCTTATCATTCTCCGTTAAAATAACTGCAAAACATTTCAATCCTAGAAAAAGCTGCATCTCTGTAAACACTAGTTTTTTGTAAAATAAAACTAAGCTCGGGATTTTCAATTTTTTGCTAACTTCATTTTTTGCTAAGTTTCTTAAAGCTTTCGTAAATACCAAATACCAAAAAGCTACTTTTTAGCAACACAATAATACAACATGAGACAACACTCAGAATATCACAGGGAGCTCTTCTTTCTATTTATCCTTGTTAGTTGAAAAGGAAATGTGTGTCTGATTGACGAAACTAATCAGTTCCACTCCTGAAGAAAGATTTTTGAGCAGCTTCTCGGGGTTGAGTGGGATCAGTATTATGCTTTCTTAGTTTTTCATCTTAGGGCTAGGCTTTTTATGAGGTTGCTGGTGCAATCATAAGAATAAAGGAAGCCACAGAGACCCTAAGCAGTAAAGGTTCTGAGATCTAGTGTGAGTTAAGAACAGTCAGCCAATAGCAAAAATCTCTCTTTTTCCGTTTTTTTGCTTTACACATCGCTAAATGAGCGTATTGTAAATCCTCCTCTCCAACAAAAACGTATTTTGCCATTGAAATAAACAAACTTTAACAAGAGAAAATAGCACTCTATCCATTTTTACATAAAATCAGATTGGAGAATTGGTGAATGAGCAAGCAAGCAAATGAACAGCTATGTACTTGCTACTAGAAGGAGAATCATTAGTACGGGTTTAAATAAACGTACGGGTTCAAGAACGAGCCATTGAGACAAGACGGCGAAGTGAAAACTGTTCCAATGATGTCAAGAGTATGCTTTTGTTTCTCCTCATTTGAACCATTCTTACAGTCACTTATCAATTTGTTGATATTTGCTTCGTCAAGAAAAAATGTTGACATTTCCATCAGGTGTCTTTGACGATGGTCAATAGGACTAGCATCACCCTGGGAAGAAGGTAAACATACGCTAAAGTCTCGGCTATGATTTAGGGAAAAAGAAAGCATTTAGGGAAAAATAAAGATGAATAATTTATCTCTTTACATAAGAAACGAAGAGGATTTTATTCCACCCCAATAGTCTTCCTAATATAAAATATTTTGAACTCTAGCATCGCTGATACAAATAGTTCTGAGAAAATCATGGAAAAAATACAACATTAGAAACGGAACTAAACTGAGAAGTTAAGATCTTGTAAATAGTTGCCTCGAATCGGCCTTGGATAAAATATGTGCATGAACCACCAACAAAGCTTGTGAAATCATTGCTGCAAATACTCCGAATAATTTGAGTCCAGAGCTCGTTATTTCTTGGAAAATTAGTCAAATCTTTCTTATTGCTTTTAATAATGCAGTGCAAACAAATGTGACCACATGAAATAATAGGTATTAAAGATACCCAGTCAACTATAAATAATACCCTAGGCCGACTTTTTCTGCATCGCATTATTTTAGCGATTTGGCAAATAGGAGTTTTTTGCTAAATGAAAGTTACGAAAAATTTAATTCGCTTATGATTTTCCGAATCTACCATTTTCCCCTCGCTAATGAAACTGGCATTCGCTAAATTAAGATTGTGCTAATTCCGTGCCTGTCGATTAACGCTAAATCCAACTAACGCAAAAAAGTCAACCTAAGGTATAGTGGACTGGGCATCTTTGTTAACTGAAATTTCATTTTTCTTGACTTCAACACTTACCTTCTCCTTCAAGATCACAAAACTTTGATTCCCTCCAGTAAACAGCCTGTATACCACAAACAGACTGTATACCGCAAAATTATTCACATCTGTACAGTAGGCCTCCTCATTACGATTCGTGGTCCACATTCCAGGTACAACTGTTGGCGTATTAGCTTGCTCTTCCATTGTTCCATTTCCTAGCTGTCCAAATTTGTTCATACCAAATGAGTATACCTTTCCACTGCCTTCCACAAGGGCTAAAGTGTGCCAACTACGAAAAATCATGGAAAATAAAAAAATTAACTATATCTAAATTATGTATTGAGGAATGCTTAGGATTAAAACCCTTTTTGCTCGAAAATTGGTTAGATACACTGTATATTCCAGGGCCGTCGGAAGCGGGTGGCTGCTTTTCTGCGCTATTTCAAATTTTGAGGCACCAGAGGATCATGCGGATAAAACTTGTGTTGCATTTCATTTTCCTAGTTTACGTAGTTTACTTGTGGTCATTATACAACGTTCATACTCTGAAAAGTGTCGGACGAAAAATGTTTGGTATGCTATGTTTCCGGTATTTCGTGTAATCTTCAGGTTTTGCGGTGCAAAGAAGTAATTACTTCTATCTTTAACCAAAAGAGGTACATACATATTCAAAATAAAAAAGGACAATAAATTACCTTCCGCAAGCAATTTGAGACACCTGGTCACCGGACAGTTCTATCACCTGTCACCAAGAAAATGTACAATAAAAAGGTTTATATTGATCTCTCGATGTAACTTCCTTAACAGTTAAACACAAATAGAAATTATAAAAAGAAAATTCACACAAAGGCTTTTACGTTCATTTAGAGTTTACCATCGCTTTCTGCTGTAGTTATTGATTCCAATAAATTGTCTCACTCCAGACCTCGTCGAGCTCAAACAAGGTAAGCAGAATCGGATGAAACAAACAATCAATACTTACCTGTTTTGGTAAGAAGTGATTAAGTGCGCTCCCATGTCCTAACTGACCCTTGCCTCCATATCCGAAACTAAACACTCGGCCAAACTAAAAATTTAGAAAGTAAAATATAAAATGTATAATGACAAATCTAATGGTTTATTGGTAAGTCTTTTGCAGTGCCTGATTGCAACCAACGGTCATTCAAGCCCGCGAATTCACGAGGAGGGGGGGGGGGAGGTGCCAGGGATGGGCTATCAATACAAACTTTAAATTTCCATTCCAACTTTAGCAGCTTTGCTCTGCCGCTAGTACAAATGCTTTCACTGAGTCACACAACAACGTATCTTAGAGGAGTGCGCCAGTACATGCAAAACTTTTACGCACTTTCCTTACGGTGTTTTCTTGCAGATGCTTCTTCAATTACTTGACAATGCCACTCAACTTCCACTTCAATCAACTTCCTTTTTGCAAATAAAATGCCCGTCTCCTTACGAATTTAATGTCTAAAGTAATGAAAATGCTATACAATGCGTTGATTTCGATTTTAAGTCTATATGGAGTTAATGAAGACACAGAGACCAACATACCTTTGTGAGAACAACCGTATGCTCCTCACCACAGCAAACATATGTGATGAATTTAGAACGCAGTGATTTCACTTCTTCTGGTATACTACGTGCTACAAAAATATAATTTGAATTGATATAAAAAAGGGGCTTAGAAAAGATGTTTTCTAAAAAATTAACTTGTGATCAAGTATGGGATACATTGTCTTTCAATGTCCTATATATATATATATATGTGTGTGTTACAAGCTATCATTTAGACCATGTTGCTAAAAAAATTAGAAGGCGGGTTAATGAGCTTCACATATATCAACGCTACTTAAATAAATAACAGATGAACTATCCTTTCTCACAGGAATTCTCATACTAACATCAAAATAAATTATGTCGACCATATTCATTGTATACAATGTGAGCTTTTAAAGCAAGGGTAAAATCCTAAAGCCAAAGGAGAGACGTGTTTCAATTTTGAAAATTCCACCAATGAAAGCTTTCCATTCGAACATTTGCTCACGATACAAGCAAACTGTACTGCAAATATTTCACTAGATAAAAGACAAAACAAACAATTTTCTCGGATCGGAAAACTTTGAAACAAATATTTTGAGACAAATCTAGTGATCCCATGAGCCAGCAGAGCTCTTCAATAAAAAAACTGGAACGATACAATATTTCAGTACCAATGCCAAATTTAACAGCCAAATGTAAATAATTATCAATATAGCTCTAAAAAATGTCTCTCCCCAGGTACAGACAGTTTGATATTACAAAAAGCGGTTTTATTTGACTGTTGCATTGAAGCGATAATGAAAAAATATTTTAAGAGTGTACAAGATTCAAAGACCGTTAAAAGAGAACAGGGTACGAAATTTAGAGACCTGCAAGCTCTAAGCCCAACCAAAAAAGTTGCTAGTACTGATGCCAAAAAAAGTATCTTGTTAATTGGGCTTACCCTTAGATGTTTACTGAGACCTAGATCTGCTGCACACGAAGCTTGTTATTAGAATGTAATTGATCTTTTTCTTAATGTAAAGTGATAAAAAGACAGCAAAGTTTATCTTTACCTTTATCGTCTCCAAGCCCAAGCTGACCAAATCTATTTGAAACGAGATCAAAAAACCCGTTTGAGAATCAAATGATCAAACAAAATACCTCTTATATGCGCTTGATATTACTTTTTATAGCTTTGATTTGTTTGGGACTACAAATAAAAACCGATAGGAAAAAGTCATCATTTATGCTAAGACCCAGATTCATGATCGACAACGGATGTGAAATTTGAACTTTAACATGTACTTTAAAAGCCAATGGGAAATTTACTTCATAGTTGTTTTGCTTTATTGAATGAAACAATCAGATATACGAGGAGAGCCTAATTACATGTCTTTGTAATGAAGTATCCAAAACCTTGTATATCACAAAATTCAAAGTAACAGATTTTCATATTTCCCACGTATAAGGACGAAAAAATGATTTTGAAGCACTTACGAGATCTACCTGAATTATCGGATTTCTTGAAAATTAGTTTCGAGTCGAAGTAAAAATGTTTATCATGAAGTATGATCAAGCTTCGGTCTAGGATAAGGGTTCACAGACCCCAGATACATTGATTTATCCTTATACATTACATAGAATTCCCTTTCACTACGAATCACGGATAAAACTAGAGTTTCACTTTAACTATATAACTTCGCTTTTCACTGCTCAGTTGTAAAGCGTTTCATCATCATCATCATAGAAAAACATTATCAACATATTGCAAATTCTGGTTTGACATCATACGAAATTTTCTTTAGATAGCAACAATTTCTGAAATAGTCAAAAAAGCAGCGAAGAAAATAACAACTTTCACCAGCGGAAAAATGGAGTTAAAAGATGTAGCTAAGGAAAAATTGAAAGTTGACCTAACTGCAGACTACGAACAAACTAACTTGTTTCTGCCCCAGGCAAACAAAGTTCCGGATACAGTTAATGCAAAGCTATGGGATCCTCCAGCAGCAATCATATAAATTGGTAAAGACGATAGAGCGGTTATCTCCTTGGGAACCTCGGTGAAAGAAAAGTCCTTTCCACGTCCAAGCTGTCCATTTTCATTATTTCCCCAAGAGAAAATCTTTCCATCTGCAAAAGTTAAAAAATGAATATATTAAAAACGGAACAATAACAGCTTCAGCTATTCATTACAATACCTCTTTGATTTCATGTTGGAGCGGTCGGCTGTCCATTTTGAAGCTATATTAACTGTGATTCTACTTCAAGCATCCGATTTAAATTCTCTTACGCCATCGTGTTATAAATGGCTAACGTTTAAGCTTTGTCAATTTATTTTCAAAAAGTAGAATGGTTCTATTTCCTGTACGTTTTGTACCTTTCAACAACTCAAGGCCTGGCCTAGCCTGCGACGAAGAAACAACTTTTTCATTCGCAGAAAAATTGTGATCCAGGCTAGATAAGACAAGGAGCCAGCAAGAATTTAACATTCCACGGTCGTCCTTAATCACTCCCTTCACAAACAAACTTCCATTTAAAAATGGGTATTTTTTGAGAAAAAAAATTTTCAAGCCCCCTTACTTTTAGCACCCCCTCCAAACTCATACATCATGAATAGACAAGAATATACACAAAAGGATGCTCAGTAATGACGTTATTCTGTGAACAAAATGCTTTACAGTAATGCTCAGTACTGGCGTTAACGTTGCATCAAGCAAAAGAGCATGCACAAAGCAATGTATGCAGGTTACTTCCTCCATTACTTTTTACACTCTGTGTGTTTGATATTTTAACTAGATCTCCGATAACGAAATTTCAATCACAATAGGTTCACTCTTTAGGTTTTTTTCTTTCATAAAAATCAGCCACAGTTCAATTAACAAAAATCCTAGTTATTTTCATGCTTATGTATGATAAAAATGAATTCAAAACTTCAACAATTTTTAAAAAATATAAAATAATGTTTCATAGAAAGTGAAGACTCTCCTTCTGACTCTTTCCCTACCTCTAAAATTCCACACTTTCTCACTAAAAATTCGAGAGAACTTTCAGTAGTTCCATGGGCAAAACTGTTATTCGCAGATTCGCAGATTCGCAGAAATTGTCCCCATAACTTCTATTCCATCATTGACTATGATTGCATTTCGTTTCGTTACTGGATTTGCAACAAGGTAAGCGGTATCTGGATACGTTATTGTAATAGAATTACGTGTTCGGTTTCAACAACAGAAAAGAGAGGCAATGGCACCAAATACTAAGGCAACCATGGTTAAGATCGAGCAAGCTTATGTGACACGCTTGATATATCATCATCAGCTATTAAATTTTGCAACGACAAAAGCTTCGCTAAATACAGCTTATCTTGAGAACATCCCCAAACATTATCGCATCTTGTTTGTTGTGAAAGGCACGGCTTCAAACTGTCCTGTCCTTTGTAAGCCCAGTTGCGAAACGTTTAAAAAATCAGCAGGCAGTAGTGGGTGGATATGGGCCCTACAAAAAGCGTCTTTTCACTGACCATATAGTCTGAGGGCGGGAGTCTGCAAACCGACTTGCCAGAAAAGAGCATTTTCCTCGACGTGTAAATTCAGACATTAAATATACTGATAGTCCAGCTCCTTTAAGCAACAAATGTTTGTAAACGACCTTGGTAAAGTATTCCAGCTGACAAAGTTACGGTGTTGAACTAAGGTGTTTTACTATCAATGTTCCTCCTGTTATTTCTATAAAAAAGAATGTTTAAAAAACAGTACTTTTCTCAATTTTAAACAGTAATCACTTGGTAGATTGTAGGGCACTGGAAAGTTTTGCTTATAGACAGCAGTGACCACCCTTCGCGATTCCTGCGCTAGAACTGTATGGAGCTTACAGCTCCCCTTATCCTTAGTGCAAGTTTGGTCATGTCGGGGACTCGAATCCTAGAGCTTGGACCTGTAGTCAACGACCCTAACCACTGGGCCATCCTCACACCTCACATTTAAGTATCGTGTTCATTTGACATTTAGTATCTTGTTCTAAATGCTTTATTAAAATATTTTGTACTGAAAAGGAGAAGTTTTGAAAGAGTTACTGATAATTATTGAAGAAAATATCATGCTTTATAATTACTTGATAATAGAGCCAGACAATGGCTTCCTCCACAAGAAACTTGGACAATTTTGGATGATTTTGAGGGATTAAGCGCCTTTATGATCCTGAAATAAAAAACTTCATTATAATTCATACATCGTATTGTAGAGATTTCAGGGGCCTAAATAGCTCATAACAGAGGACTCGATTTTTAAACAGATGAAATAAACTGCTGCAATGAATGGAAAATATCAATGAATAATATTTTGCATGAGATAGTTGAGTGGAAAACGAGATGAATGAAATAGGGACCTGAAAACCTGGGGCAATAAAAACAAACCGCCTTTATGAGGTTATATGAGGTTGACCCCCTTTATGAAACCTCTGCGCCCCTCTTTTCATAAATTGTAGACTTAACGGAATTTTAAGAAAATTTTCATGGATTACAGATAACAGACAATTTCAAAACAGAACAACAGATTTCTCCACACTTGTCAGATGTGGTTTTCTCGAAAGAAAATGCATGAATTACAAAAATTTCATAAAGTTTTATGGAGTTGCATAATTCTTCCCTTGTTGTCTTGAAAAAAGAGACTTAGCCAAATCTTGGTCTTTCTGGTAAGCAGTATCTATCAACAATTTTTGGACACAGAATTTTTGTTGGAGTGATCAGAATGACAGAGTGTAACTGAAAATTGCATGAAATGGCAAATTTCTATCCCCCTTGATGACCCCCACATACAGTAGGACCTGCTTATAGTTGTTGCTTTTAAAGTTGTGACTGTAAGCTGCAGTGTAACTTTGAGCAGAGTAACTGTATTCTACTGATAAGCAGGGTATACTGTATTCTGAAAAGTCCACTTTCTGAAAATACTGGTTGAATGGTTTCACAAACCTTGGTCTTTCACTGAATTTCTTGCCTTGTAATCTATAGCCCAACTGCCCTTTATCATTTGAACCAAAAGAATAAAGTTGATTATCTGCATTCAGAACAATTGTAAATGCTTCTCCACAGGCAACCAATTTGATAATTTGGGTCTCCAGAATATTTAATTTTTCTAGAAGCAAAATAAATAAAATTTATCTTAAAGCCTGTCACATCAGTTGACAATTCAGGGTTGACAATAGGTTTAGTAGCAAATAAAAATTCAAGAAAACATTGTGAAGTAGTCATGCCTTGTCATTGCCTTTTGTTTAGAATCAAATCAATGAGAATTTAAATTATGTCCATCAAAATTTATAGTAGTTCCTTTAACTTTATAATGACGTTAATGATAATTGTGATGTTGAATCATGGTGATGGGTCTGCATGCCATTAGACTGTTAAAAAAGGGTTTGCATGCAAAACATTTTGTTAAAACGACTTGTTATGCACAATATCTCATTGAGAAAACTTTTTTCACTTCCCATCATTTAAATTGAGAAAGTGATAATGAATTAAGTGCAATGATGGCTGCATCCAAACTGGAAGAGTAATTAGTAACAGAAAACCTGCTGCCCCTAATACTCAATTTCATGGGCAGTCTTTGAATACCAATTGACAAATTTCTTAGAAATAACTGTAACGATGATTTGTTTTCTTAGAAAACAAGAAAATCTGGCAACAAGGGAATACCCCTAGATCATTAAAAAATGTTTCTTGCCATTAGCATTTCTGTAAATACACATTTAGATATACAAAAGTCAATGTTATCATGAATTTACTGATCAATCATTATCAAGCTTTTAAAATTTGAAAGAAGCACCAGTTTCGTAGATAGTAAAAATAAGCATAAAATCTGACAATATCATAGAAAGAAAATTCTATGAAGGTTGATGTTTGTGTATGGTTGGGAAATGACTAACATTTTTACATTCATCAAAGCCAGAAAATAAAAGAATTACGTTGTAAACCGGCTACACTATTCAACTCGATGTGAGGCAAAATTAGTTTGCCTCGCATTGACTAGATTAAGATATGCAGCAAAAACAAGAGCACGAACCTGGCCCTGATCCACGCTTTTCGTGACCTAGTTGTTTCGATTCATTAGAGCCAGCAGAGTAAACTTGACCGTCTTCCAGCAAAATGACTGTATGTTGTTTTCCACAAGCGATATCTATGACGGGAGCCCGAGCACGTTCCCTTTGAAATGCAGTCACAACTGTTGGTACCCGGATATTCTTTTCTCCGCTGCTATCATCAATGCCTAATTCTCCAGAGGCAGATCTTCCCCAAGATAAGATTATTTGGCCAGGCCGAGACTCTCCCGAGTCAACCTCCATGGGTTCCATTTTACCTGCCTGAGGAAAAAACCAGAGGCAACTGGCAACCTTGTGAACTCTACAGTTTAACCAGGCGACTAGCTTGGAGATGGGGATTTCCCATCGTTACCGAACTTTACGTACGATCGACAAAAGTAAAAATAGATTATGCGATTGGCAAAAAATGAAAATACCTGATAATTAGAAAACTGTTATATTTTTCTAATTACTCCAATTTTCATTTTTGGACGAATGGGGAAATTCAATGGTACAAACCCAGTGTACAAGTCACGTTTGGTGCAACCTTGCTTGGTTCCTCTACTTGTTCAACAACAAGGCAACAGCAACATCATAAACACAGGTTGGATCGAGGCCAATCAAAAATGCTTGCCAATAACATTGATTAGAAGATAGAAGAAACCAGTGGAAAAAAGGCTATTATGTCGACACAGAAAATGCAGGATAACTTTTTCTACCTCGTTTCTGAAGGCAGAAAGTTTATAAGCAGCGACTGGCAACTTCAAGCTTCTGCGATTGGCCTAGTCGTGTTTGCCGTCTTGGTGTTGCTTATAAATTGTGAATGGAATAAACACAAAGCAAACTTAATGAATTTAGATTTAGACAGAGAAATCCTTCAAGCACGTACTCCATCTAGTGATAAGCTTTTGAAAGTGGATTCATTTAATAAATATGATTATGACAGAATACAATTTCCCGATGAAGATCCGTTGACATTCGTCAAGAAAAGAAGTTGATGATAAAATCTCTTGCCACACACAACGAAGAACAATTTCTAATATCTATAGCCGTTTTAGCCTTTTAGGCGATACCTGTTGAACAGTATAACATTAACAGCTCAGTATTATTTTGAATAACATTAAATACAATTTGATGAAGTTAGCAACACAAAGCTTACTGGTCTATGAGCCATTATTTCCATTAATATAAACACAACATCGCAAAAACAGAGCACTAAAATGAATTTTAAATCGTCTGGATCTAGAGTTGACGTAAGGAAGGAACATATTACACCAATTTTTTATAAGAAACTAAGATCCGGTGCTGGTAGGCAGTTTCTTCAAATTTCTGGCCATTTTGCTATTAAAAGATTGTTTCGAGTCTCAACTCGGAAAATTAAAACTGCAAATTATAAAAGTTTCTTAGTTTTTTTCAATTTGGGTAGGATTGTTTCTTAACTTTTGAAAAATTGAGCCTACCGTTTCTTATAATCTGTTTCTTGTAAAAAAATGAGTGTAGTTAAAAACTAATAGAGAGTAGAGCATCCTCAAATGTTTTGCAATGTTGTATTGGCTGCCAACTGAGGCCGCTCTTACACAGTCAGACTTTATTGAATTCAATTAAAGAAAACATGAGGCCATAAAAATGAAGAAAGCGAACTTATCATTGCTGAATACGAGAAAAGGAAGAGCTTGGTTATCCATTCTTCCAATAAAAACAGAAAAGAGTGGTAAGCTAGTTTGGATCAACTTTTATCCAAATTGGGCATCACATGTTCCAAAAACAGGACATTGCTTCAGCCATTCTTTTGTCAATTTTGTATGTTTTCTTCTATTATTTCTTTGTCTTTTTAAAAAACAGTGCTATATTTACTGCACTTGAAGCACCTAGCTCCTTAATTTTATGAACAAAATTTGGTGATTTGACAAAGTCTGATCATGTAAAAAGGGCTTACGATTCATCAAATCTGAAGCAATTCTAGATTCAGCATAATCAAATGTGACAAAACATAATTTTTCCTTGATTTACTTTTATTGCTAAATCTTATTGATTGGCAATAGGAAAGTCATTTTAACATATGATTTTGTCACAAATATATCTTTAAAATATCTAGCATTACATCTTAGCTAAGAAGATGTTGTTTTGTATGAAGCAATAATGCCATTTTAGAACAATTTTGGCCCACTTATCTATGCAAAGCTATTTTTAGCTTTCAGCATAGTTTTAACAGAATTGAGTCATGCTAAATAGACCTTCTCTATAGGGGGTCATTTGGTTTTTGCGTGATCACTGCAGTTTCATGTGATATTGGCATCCATTGTTAAGAACAAAAAAGCGTGTGGTCCAAAAATTTCTTCACATCTTCAGTGCCAATTCTGCCTGGCGGCGGCCCTGATCTTGCCAAATAATACAACATCACTGCAAATCCACACAGGCATCCAAGTAACAACATGTATCAATCTTTTGACATGAATTGGTTTTGCAATATACTTTTTCTTTGCCAGATAAGCTTAATTAAGTTATTAACAATACATTTTAACATGTTTTAGAGATGCCCCGATAAATTTACGATTCTTACAACAACCCTCATTAAAGTATTATTTGAGGGAAAGAAGATACGAGAAAACTTTTTCCCCATAAAAGTCGGCTTACTATGAAGGCCATAAGATGAACTTGTTATGTAGAAGGCCAGCTATGAAACTATACAAGTGTAGATTGTGTTTCTTTGCAGAAGCATACCCTGATTACTTCTTTGATGGTACTGGTACGAGAAAGGAAATAACCCAGTTTCTTCAAGTATGCGATTAAAAAAAGGAGAACTTAATCTTGAGAATAGAAAAGCCAGCAGGGTAGTTTCCTCCATTGGCGTGGAAAGGAGACATAAAGGCTGGCATTATAGTTGCAAAGAACTAATCATCAGCACCTTTTCCAAATTTAATAATTTATTGTTAGAAACATTTTCTGAATTATGAATCAGAAACTCATCATAATGGCCTCAAATTGTGTTTTAGATATTAATGGGTGGATTCAAACAGTTTTGAAGAATATCATTTTTGAAGGAATATCACTGATCCTGTGATCAAAAGTTTGGTAAAAATAACTCGAAGGCAGCAAATATTTCCAACTTAAAAAATTCATACTAAAACTTGAAACTTCTTTTCATATCTTAGACCAGGGCTGTCAATAGCTATTGTGCTAAAGGGGGGATGCTCAGATGCCATTTGCCGACAAAGTGGGTGAGCCATCCTTTATTTGCAGACGAACAGCGATGCAGTTCGTGGAGGTCTCAGGGGGGTGCAGTCCCCCTTGTTAAGATTTTTGAAAAAAGAAGTGGGGCTCAGCCTCCTTCATCAGTTGTGCTTGGATACATGTTACACATGTGTTACATGATATGGAATCATGTAATACAAAGAAAGCTATGAAGAATTGTTACTTTGCCACAGGTCAGCAATTGACGACTAAACCAGGCACCAGGCTTTAGCCACTTTTTTAAAAAAAACAAACTACTAAAAAAACAAACTCTTTTTATACGGTTTTAGCCCCCCTCCCCCACTTTTTTATACCCCCACTTTCTTCAACGCTCCACGGTGCCTGTAAACTAGGAAGGGAAAAGAGAAACAACTGACAGATTTCAACACATTGCAAGCTTTATATGAGTGAAAATGTACACAAAGTTTGACATATATAGATAAGAAATTATTGAAAGATTTCTTACCGAGTAAGTTCAGTTTCAGTTTTGCACAGACTGTTTTTGTTGCAATAAGGAATGGGGTTAATTTCCTGATCAACAACTGTTTGCTTTTATTTTACTCTGCCTTGCCTCCTTTTAATATCTGATGCACTACACACTTTTTTCAAAAACAATACAGTTTTTGCCGACACCTAATGTTCTTATTTTTTGGATAATTTCAGGCCCGGCTGTTCTTAGTGTTGTTATTTCAAAATTGATTTTCATATCTGCAAAATATGAATACTTTTTAAGACTACTGAATAACAGTTCTGCATGGCATTTTTAGTAGCACTGTTCATTAGCTGATTAAATCTACCCTGCTTTGTTAACACGAGAGAAAATGTGTCAATTCAAAATCCAACCAATGGCTAGGGGCTTCACTTGAGGGGGGTATGGGGGTTCACCCCCCCCCCAACTACGCGAAAGTAGGACCTTTTCGCAGGGTAAACTGATTTTGGCAGGGCAAATGTTTTCTACCAACGGATCTGTTTTGTTGTTTTTCTTATGTAACTGTAATAAGAATGTAGGTTACGCTTTTAATTTGTCTACTCCAATATTAAAATGATACAGACTACCAGTGACACGAAGTAGAAATTGCCAGCGTGATCTTGGGCTGGGTAGAAGAGATTTCTAAAATGATTCTGATTTCCTTTCACCTTAAGTGTTACACCAATTTCTATGGTTACACCCTTAGTTGATATCTGTGTCTTATCTAAAAACCATACTAAAAAGACAAGCACCGCTTGCCAGAAAACTAAGACACTGTAAACGGGGCTGTTTTGGTCAAAATTTGATGGAATAGTTTTGCATATTTGGGTCTACATTTGCTTTGACTGTAACCAGAAGCGTGACTTTAAGAAGGGAGTCGATTATATACTGTTTTTATATCTACTTTTGTGGATGATATAGGGTTTATTGTATAAATTTTTGTAGGTTTTCAAGCTTGTGTTTGCCAGATGAAGATTATGTCATCGATGAATCCTTTCCAAAATATTTGACTACGCCCCATTGCTCAAGATATGATGTTTTATTGTTGTCGTGAATATGTTGGCATAATTTGGACCAAAGGGTTTCCCCATTGCGGTGCATTTAATGAAATAAAATTTACCATTACACTCTTCTTTACAAGAGCCAGTAAATTGAAGTTCAGGCTGGTTGTTCTTAATTTTTTCGAAAATCTGAGGCTGGACTGTTCTTAATTTGCTCTTAAATTTATAGGGTATGAGCAGTGCTATTGCTAGCTTTTCGCTCTAGGGAGGTGTCCAGGCCTTATTTGCCAACAAAGTGCGTGAGAAAACCTTCATTTGCCGCTATGTTTGAATATTCACCGAAGAAGCGTCCCAAGATGGCAAAAAACTTCTCGTTTTTGAGATGAAACATTGTTCAAAGTTACATTTTACAGTAACTCAGCCTCAGCTTGTTCTTAATTTGTTCTCAACTTTTGAAGCTCGTGTTCTTATAAAAGTGTTTTTATAAAAAGAGAGTGTAAAGGCAGTATAATTTTGTTTGAGAATAAAAATCACCGTCTGTTCAATTTTACATGCAGCATGGTTTTTTCCCCATAATGATTTTTGATGACAATGAGGGAAGCTTTGATACCCTCATCTTGTGAAATGCTTTTTTCTGCAGGTTAAATATGCAGCCACGCCCCTGTCAATGGGTCATTATTATTAAAAAGAAAGTTCTTCCTTATCGACACGACATGGGCTCCGACAAAGGTTGAAAAGTGGGGGGGGCCAAAGGAAATTTAACACCCATAACAAAAGATTTTGAAAAGAACTATATTGTTTTGCAAAAAAGTGGGGGCCCTCCGGCCCCCCCTTCGTCGGAGGCCCTGCACAAAGGTCATACTTGTCACCATCGTCCAAAGAAGACTTGACCCCAGGCCTCTGTGAAAAGGGTCGAAGGTTATCGGGACAATCTGGCGAGAGTTCTCTGACGCATGGTTTCAAAATGGCTCCCCAACCTGACGTGGTCGTGAAAGTTGAAAAGGGAAAAGGAAGTACGGCTGGTGCAGAATTAATCAGACCGGGAAATGTACAGAAGAAAGGAGTAAATGCTATCCTTCTTGGGCCACCTGGAGCAGGGAAGGGTACCCAGGTACAAAATACAGATGCCTTGCGATTGAGTCTATATTATTCTACTGATTAGCTGTTAAATGGGCCTATAGTAATATATGGGCAAATATGGTTTTAAACCACTGCCAATTTTTGTTCCCAAGAAGGAGTTAGCGAGAACCAAGTAAATCAGACAGCTGTTTCTCAAAGGCAGAAGAAGAATTAGTTTAAGGGACTTCCCTGGATATGGAATGATCATACTTGAAAAATGGTAGCATAAGGATGGAAATTATGTCCTTCGTAGCTTCCATTTCTTGCGTGGCTGGTCTTTCGTTTACAAATTTCTTCACCATCGACTGTTATTGATTCCGGGAAGATGAAATTTTGTTCATTATCTATAATAAATCGCAAACTAAACAAGGCCGTTGTGTTATTATCGAAACTGGGCCACTTAGTAGTAATTTGGTAAGACCCTCAAATCGACTGGACCACCTGTCAGGCATTTATGGGAGTACCCCCCTAAGTTCTGCAGAGTATGCCAGTCTAAAGTGTATGGCCGATGCATGCACAAGGTCAGTATAGCTCTGCATGCCAAAATCTAAAATTGCACACCAAACTTGAATAGAATTATCAGACGAAAAAAACCATTTGAACACCATATGATATAGATGAAAGAAGGTTTGAATGCAGAAAATATATCAGAAATGTGTATCAAAAATATAGTTGTCCAATCAGTACCACATGCCTGATTGATTGGCTGATTAGACAACTACACTGGTCAACTATACTTGTATTTGATTGGTTCGATCATAAGACAACTACACTGATTGGCCTATTTCAATCCACAACTGGGTATATATTTTTCATCTTGTTCTTTTGGACCCTTATTCTGGTGTTTTATACTATTGAGGAGTGTCAGGTGGAAAAGCTTTTTGTATGTTGTATAATGTTTTCTTTTCTCAAAGTCATTTTCAAAAATTATATATATATTTATGACATCATCTGTTAGCCCCTCTTTCAGAACTTAAAGAAGTAAAGAGACATTAGTTAAATGCCGATAGAATACTTAGACACTATTTTCAGTGTGCATCCACTTGCAATATGTATTAAAGTGGTATCTTTTTCATCACATTTCAGGCCCCAAAATTAGCAAAGGAATACTGTGCCTGCCATCTTGCAACAGGTAATATTTCAGAAGCATGATCTCAAGAGACCCCATAAAGGATTTCATAATGTTTTCAAACTTCATGCAACTTTATATTAAAAGCTTTTTACAGATGACTACGACAGACCCATAGACACTTGGGGGCAAGGGGGGCAATGCCCCCAATAATTTGCAATAATTGTGCTTGAAGATCTTGTAAGCGCAGCTTGAAAGCAGGTATATATAGAAAAAGCTAAATTTCTATCGATGCCCCCTCCAATCCAATTTAGCTGTCTATGTGCCTGCTATGATGATAGGATCCACTTGTAGGATATTTTATATGAGAAAAATTTTGATTTAACTAAAAATCTGTATAGCAAATTCTTTAGTAGCTATTCCTTTGTATTATTAAATATATATAATTTTTACCAAATTTAATTACAAATTTTCTGAGAGCTATTGCTTTATTGAAAAACTTTTTAGAATAATTGATACCTTTGAAACCTTTAAAGGGCATATATTGCATTAGCAGTTGGCTAATTCACAAAAGCGTTTGGAGTGGAATTCCATTGTTTTGTGACTTTTAATTTCTTTTTAAATAATTTTTACTGCCATAGAAAATCACCCTTGATTTCATGCTTTGTACTAAACAAAAGAGATAATTGTATTGCATTAGTCAATCATATTCATGACACATGCCCTTTAAATGCCACATTCTATGGTACCCTTCAGGTGACATGTTAAGAGCTGTTGTTGCATCAGGTTCCATGCTTGGAAAGACAGTGAAACAAGTTATGGATGCTGGAAAGGTAAGGATATTTGCATTCTATCATTTTAGAAATTTCACAAATTCTCATACCATAGCATTCTTAAAAGTAGTTATGTTTTCATAACCATAATAGGTAAAAGAAAACCTGATGTTCACAAATATGTCAAGGGAAAACTGGCAAGCATAAAACTACGTTGCTGCCCCCTATAGTAGTAAAATACTTTAATGATGGGAATCACATCAAAATTTCACCAAATCACAAAACAAGGCATCGATTAAGCAAATTTTAGTTTCAAGTCTATCATTCATTTTGATTGTAACTTTACTATTTGGTGGGGTACCCATGTGACAAATGGCCGCCCCTTTTGCTTGATTTTCTGTCATAGTTTCATTGAGGTAACACTGCATTAGGAAAAAGCATGGATAACCTCTGTGATCCATGGTTATATCAATCAAATAAAGACAAGTATATGTCTTTAAAATCAACTATATATGTTTATCACCTTGCATTGACTGCATGGTGAAATCCTGTTGATGTGTTTGCAATAAAAGATATTTTCTTTAGTTGGTCAGTGATGAACTTGTTGTCCAAATGATTGATGAAAGCCTAGCAAAACCAGAATGTAAAAATGGATTCTTATTGGATGGATTTCCAAGGAATGTCACCCAGGCAGAGAAGGTAAGATTGCCTCTAGATTAGGATTACTTGTTTCATAATGGGCTCTTTAATTCTATTGTTATAAGTTTTGTAATTAATCTCCTATGTAGAAATACAGTTAAAAGCTGCAAAAGGATTTATATTTGTTACTTGTGCCTTTTATGAAGAATGCCTTTATCCTAAATTCATGCATTTATAATTGTATGAGAATATGATTGTTTATTTTATTCCATCTTATGGAAAATATGTTATCAATGTGTAAATGAATGAATTTAACAAAATTAGGTCAAATTGGCAAAATACTGTGCAATTGTTGGCATTTTATTAATAATATTTGCCACAAAGCCTCTGATATTCAGCTGTTGCATGGTTCCTCTAAACCTGTTTTGTTATATTTTTACAGCTTGATGAATTGCTAGAAAAGAGGAAGACTTCATTGGATTCTGTTATTGAATTTGGAATAGATGATGAATTGCTTGTAAAAAGAATCACTGGAAGGTATTTTGCTCTAATATTAATGTATACTTGTTTATAATACTTTATGATAGCATGCAAGGAAATTCTTTATTTCATTTTTTATGTTTGTCTATAAATTGTTAATGGCTGTTCATGTTTCATTTTTGATACAGTAATATTTGATAATCATGATAATACTTCTGTTTGTAACAGGTTGCTGCATCGAGCGAGTGGTAGAACATACCACACAGAATTCAATCCTCCAAAAGTAGAGATGAAGGATGATGTAAGTTGCTTGCAGTATGTTTGCTTTCAACTAGTGCATTAAAGCAACCTCCTTTAAACTATGTTGGACCAACACATTTAAGTATACCAACAATTGATGCTTTGGTTATCTTGCTGGATTTTACCCTTCCATTTACTTATCAAATAAGCTATTTTTGTAAATCTTTATCAAATTTGATAAGGTCTAATGATAATAAGATATTATTTTATGTATAAGATGAGGAATAGCACATTGTGAATATGTGATTATATTCCCATTAAGGTCTAGACAGGACCACATATAGTAATTTTAGTTTGAATTATATACTTTTAGCATTCAATAGTTACCTGGGTATATTCAGCTCCCTCATTCCTCAGGTCTTATTTCAAATTGTTGTCATGTCTACATTTGATATTCAGATTTTGCATTTTCCTTAAAAAAGAACCTTCTTTGATCTGTTGGCAATCTTGCAGTCAGGGAGTTTTTCCTGTTTAAATAGGTTACTGGGGAGCCACTGGTAAGGCGCTCTGATGACAATGAAGAAACACTGCGTAAACGTCTGGTCACTTATCATGCTCAGACATCACCTCTTGTCGACTATTACAAGAAGCGCAATCTTCACACAAGAGTAAATGCATCATTGGCACCCAACTTGGTTTTTGCAAGTATTCAAGCTGCATTTGGTGCTGCCAGGTCACAACAAGCAGCTTAGGACTGAAATGATTTTTATAATTAACACTATCTCTGCTCTGCTGATTCATGAATTAATCAAATTGAATCCATTTGTGTCGTTTCTACATTTGTCTGTTAATTCATGACCAGGTCCAAACATACTTTCTAGTGAAAATAAATCAATTCGGAGGATGAATTTCATGAATAAATAGTTATTATACTGCCAAAACATTGGAAATGCAGCACAATCCACTGCCACTTCCAGAATGACAACAGTAATTACGTTCAAAAGTATGTTTGTGAATAGTTATGCTCTTTGGTAAGGCTACGACATCAGATAAAATGTATTCAGTTATGAAATAGAAATGGAAGAAAATGTAGTAATAAAATATCATAAATAGGTGAAGGTTAGTTATAAAATTGTGTGCTCTAGAATTGATGCATTGTTAGAATGTATGTAATTTCAAATTTATAAACTAATAAATACAATCGATCTGAGTTCATGAAATCAAGATGCCACCCACCCGACCAATTGATTTAGTTCATTAATTACCAACATAAAGTCATATGAGAAACTCTACATGCAATGAAGTCATTGACAGTGACAAGGTGCCTCTTGAGACAAAATTTTTTTTTCATAAATCAGAGATAAAAGGAAACCTTGTACTTGAAGCATGTGGCTGGCTCTGACATCACTAGTTACTAATAGAATGGTTTAAGAAGGCTTTATGATGTGTCGTCTACCAGGTATAACATAAAATTTCAAGTGCAAAACATCATAAATTTGCTTGAATATCTACAGGGAATATTGCTCCTTCGGGTTTTTAACTCCAGCCAATGCGGTTTGTCAATCAACGTGAGGAGGGCAGGAACATAACTTCATTTTGAGGACAAATTTCTGGTATGTAATTGTCAGTAAAAAGCATTTTTGCCCTGTGGCCAGGGAAAGTGGAAAAAGCGTGTGCCCAATATTGTTCTTTTAGCAAGGCAAGCTTTGCAAAGCTCTTGTCAGTAAGGGCTGACCACAGGCTCTATTCACCATATATCTATGAGTGCTTTGACAAACCACAAAACCATTTACTCTCTTGTTACCAGTTAGAATCAACAGTACACGCAAGCGCTTTTCTAGTGTCCTCATTTATTTATTTTGCTCTACAGCAACAACGATCTTTGACTCCTTACAATCTTCTTCCCTTTCCTTCAACTCCCCTCCTCCACACAATCGCAAAAACACAAGGCCATCTACACCGGCAATGCCTGCTATCACAGTTTGCCCATCGGGTGCCAAGTGATTGAAGCGCAAATCTGTGTCGGGGAGGAACTTTGCAATACGCCTAAGTTTCCCTTGCCGTATGCCAGTTGTATCCCACATTTCCAGCGATTTGGCCTCTTCCGCTATAGGCTGGCTTAACCCTATGATGCGTGAACCGTCCTGAGGAAACAAACAAAGGTTTAGTTACAAAAACTCGAGCGATAGAGGACTAATCACTGCTCAACTGTGCCAATGTATGCCTTAATAAGGCCTACAAGAATATAAGTACGTCTTTCATTGTTTACACTTCTCCAAATTTTCTATTGAAATTTTCACAAACTTTCAAAAAATGGCTCTTTGCTCTTTGTGTCTCTTTCGTAAGATGTTTTCTTTCCTATGAGTTAGAAATAAAGTTTTTGCACTCCACACCTGCTTGTTTGCATTGTATAGGCATGTTTTTTCGGAATGAAGATTTCCTGGGGATCACAACTCTAAACACAAAACCAAAACTTGACGTCCAAGGCTTGACATCAATGATGAAAGGAGAAGTGAGCCAGCAAGGCGGATTATCCGTCGTTTCCATCTTGTTGATAAATCATTCTGGACATGAAGGCACACCCAGGCATGCAGAGCTTTTTCTTTATTCTCTGAATTCTTTAGCATTAACAACACTAATCCACTGAGCCAGAGCTGATACTGATGCTAAGTACTATTGTTACAGGAACACAAGCCATTAGCAAATAGGATAACAATATTTCTCGTTCTTTGTCGCACAATTTTTGGTCAATAGCGACAAAGAACGAGAAATTTTAAAAAGTTCAGTAGAGAAATTTGTAAGAATTGGAGAGCTTTGTGTTCATTGGTTATTGCCAAGAATGAAAATTCGAAATAATTTGCAAAAAGGCTAGGATTCTAGATCTAGGCGCATAGAATAAATTGTTCTGTTCCTCAAGCATCCCGATTTGGTCCAGTAAATTGCTTAGCATTCCGTACGTAAACGATTAGTTAAACACATTGACATTCATAACACATATGAATCACGAAAATGTAACTGATGAGCCACTGGTGTGTTCTTAAGCGTTCGACGCCCCATAGACAGAGCTGTGCACGCTTTGGTGCAGGGCCTTTTTTAACATACTAACAAAAGGGGGAGGGACAATCGCCCAGGCAGCCCCGGTGATTTTCCATTGTCTTCTTCAACAATAGGCTATTGCCCTCCTCCTTATATAAACAAAGGTTTGCCCCCGCAGCAAATTTCCCTTCGAGAAGGCTACGCTTTGGTGTCTAAAACAAGACGGTTCTTAGTAGCAAGACTATAGTCAACAAACTTTCAAGCTTTCAGAAATTCAACCAATATTCAACATTATATGGTATAAAATTAGTTCGGTCTAGATCTAGCTACGGTGTGACTTTAAGAGCGAAGCTTAGCAACATAGACGGATACAAATAAAGCGCGACAAGGTTTATACAGAAAACACAGCAATTGTTTGGAAAGTGCTCCCAAGAGAAAAATCTACGTATTAACAACTATTGGAAGCAAAGACCGAGATACAACTTTTAGTTGGGGGGGGGGCAGCCTGATAAATAAATGTAAAAACAGTCATATTTTACAAAATAAAAGTACTTTACTTATAGTACTCAAGTTTCTTGGGGGGCTACCAACCCCCGCCTCCCGGTATCTCGGTCCTTGATTGGAAGGCGTACAAGTTAGTGGTACGTGTGTTCTGATAAGGCGGGAATGTTCGAAGAACTTCACGTGTAGAAACGGGTGCCTCTACACATAGATTGTGTGTATTTGTTAAGTACGCTAATTTCATATGTAGGAAATTAAAAAATAATCGGTAACTTTGACGTTACGTCCTGATCCACTTGTAGTCTACTCGCTTTGGAACTTTTAGATTTCTGAATGTTCGACTTAAACCTGCGACCCTTAGAGAAGTTGCATGGACCAAAAAGATGGAAGCGTTACCAAAAGATAGGAAATTTAGAGGAAAATAGCATAATATCGACAAATGTTCCCAATAATAATCAATATACGAATGCAAAATCTTCTCATGTAAAATCTGCAACTGATGGCAGGGACCGCTTAATCGGGAAGGAAAGCCATACCTGAGATGCCTGCATCTTGGTGTAGTAGAATGCTGTCGAGTAAACAAGCATCTCATGCGTGTAGATATCAAAGCATGCCAACCACTGGCAGTTTTGGTAGGTACCATCAATTTTACCAACTCCTGATATACAAGCCGCCATGAACTGTCCTTTGGCAGATGATAAAATGCAAGTGAAGGTTGTGCTTGCTTCGTAATCAAAGTCGTCATCTTTTGGTAATTCCGGTGTGAAATGGATTCTTTTCTTTTCTTTCCCAGTTTTCACATCGTAGAGAGGTAGGCTATTGCTGTTCTAAAAAAGGATATTGAATACTTTAAAACTGAAGTAATCATAATATATAAACACATTACCAATAATTTTTACAAACTTTATTAAACAGTCGAAAGTGCTACGATTAATTTTTTCGATAATATCTGTTTCAGCATTAGAATCTGATCCTTTAGCGCACGGCCTTACAGCCTACTCGCAGACTGCGTTTCCCATAACAAACTGTGTATAAAGAGAAAGGTCATCGCGCAATAAGTCTCGTTTAAACTCGACGTAACAGCTCGTTACATAAAGTAATTTTCTTCTAAAACAACCCCGTCCCGGATCGAAATGTTCTTACACATTTACAAGGGCCGCCGGGCATATTACAGATTAAGGGGGCTAAAATATTTGGAGGGCTAAACATGCAAATATCCAAGAGCAGGGAGATTTTTTGCATGGTTTTAAGTCCATTTTGGAAACTATTGGGAGGCTAAAGCCCCCGTAGCCCCCCCCCCCCACTTTCGCAGTCCCTGCACATTTATTTACTTCAAACAATATTAAATTAGTTTAAATAGTATCAAACCCAGTCATTCATAAGAGGGTTCTAAGAATGCAATGAGCCAGTTAGTTTGACATCGCATAGCAGAGACTCAAATGTAAATGTAATACAACTGGCCCATAGTCAAGCCTGCATCTAATTAATAGCAATGTTTCTATGTCGGCTAAAATACAATAAAGCATTAACATGACCCTATCCATTCACATATCTAATGTTTTCTTTGTGTTGTTTGATGGTTCTAGCTATTAATCTGTAAGTACCATTTAGGTGACCACCTTCGCATTTAGATACGTCAGAGCTGAGGGAACCAGGAAAAAAATGTCCCCTACCTCTAGGAAAGCGTCTCCTTTTTTGAGAAGTGCCATCTTGAGAACGCATGGAAAAGTTGCTTATTTCTTGGACGTAGTTTCCCTTCCTAATGGTGCCTACATGATTCTGAAAAGCTTCTCACATTCCTTGCTCACATTATCCTTAACTCAGTCTGCAGCGGTTTTAGATTTGCAGTATAATCAGAGGACGCTTAAGAGTATTCCAAAATATCAAGAAATAGACATTAACTTTACTATAGAACCGAAATGTGACACTATGGAACCGATAAAAATCATCTCTTGTGCGTGCAAAATATCCATTGTAATACAGCAAAGAGAAGAATGATATTTCTTAGGACGAAATGCTTCACTACTTACGATGGACAGAACTACTGTTTTCCCGTCAGGAGCCAATGCGATGGCTTCTGGACGCAAATCAACTCTTTGACCTTCAACTGTAATCTTTGATAGCTTTTTGTTGGCATTTAAGTCGATACAGATCGCGGGTACCGTTGTTGATTCGTAGTCTTTCAAAGCAAGCAAGGCAACAGATTTATCGTGGCTCACCTGCAATTGATGGAAGAATCCCTAAGGTTTAACTAAAAACACTAGAATCTGCATTATTTAACTACACATTTCTGAATCAAATCGTATAAGAGAGTTTCAAAATGCGAGAGTCCACAATTTCTTGTTAGGCCTTGGTCCCACTCTTGAAAGGCTGATTCGCTGCAAAATATTTTACGTTGAAAAGTTACATTATCCCTTCGTTATTCTTTCGTTGGTTTTATTCTCTCAACAACCCGCTTTTTAGTTATCAGAGCCACCGTAATAGTAACTTTTTCCAGACGCCATCAATGTTTTGCTAGCCAAATACCAGTTTTGTGTTAAAAACCTAAATATATGGTGCAAAACTACAATCTATGAGTCATGGTGCAAAATACAGTTTATTTAAAGCGTAACACGTCTTACCAGCATGTTGCTGATCTCTTTCGACTCTCCTGTCTTGATTGTAGCAATCACTTTTCCAGTTTTTAAGTTGTAACGATTTAGATCTTTCCCGTCTTCAGATACAACAATAAATTCGTAGTTACTCAAGTATTGCCACGTATTTGAATAGCCTGTGGTAGGAGCTAGCTCACAGACTTTGAGTGGGCTTGTAGCCTCAACTTTCTCTTCTATATAATCTATAAGATATATCTTCCTTGTGTTGTAATCCCAAATTGCCATGTATTTCTCGTTTATGTACGTCATAGCAGACGGGAAGATTCCTTCGATTCTCACCCGTCGCAGTCTATCTCGGTACAGCAAATCCCAGATAGTTACAACACCTTCCGCCGGGGGTATTGATAAAGCAATGTTTTCGTTACCTTCTGCCAGGAATGCATCTCTTTCCCCTGAAACGATTGGAACAGTGTTTTGGGCAAGTTTAACGAAGAAGTGATCGCAATAATTGCTTTAGTCTTTGATGCAAAACTACATGCAAGCCGACAGGGCTGGGTCTGACTTCAGGTACATTCTGTTACCTTATCAAATATTGCTACATACACATGCAATAGAAATAAGTGCATTTTTATTCTAAACATATCAAGCCTTCAAGGTCGTTAAGACCCCAATTAATACGTCTTCAGGTACCAGCGACTATCATGCAAAAAACAATTACAGAAAATTACTTGATGGCCTTTAAATCAATCTTTCATTTCACGTCTAACACGTTGACATTTGCATCTCATCTAAAGTTTTCTTTAGACCTGCCAATGATTCTCACTCAAAAAACAGTATAACCTGGAAACAGCTAATTTTTTGACCGAGCTCCCCAACATCAAAATACAAAACAATTAAACTCTAGAGTCTAGATACAGACTTGTCGCAGTAACAACAAGACATCTAAACAAAAATGATCCTGACCTTCGCCAACATAAGCCTTTGTCTTTTCAATAGCAGACAAATGTTTGTCTCCACCCTCAATATATGTCACAGCATCTAGGTCGTAAACATCAATCGCTCTTTGGTTCGTATCCATAGAGACAACGATCAGCTGCTTTCCATCAGGAGAGATTGCTTGTTTATATTGATTGCCTTGGTAACCCTGTATAGTCAATTTGATTATTTAAATGGTGAAAAAATTATGTCGTGTCATGTCATGTCATGTCATGTCATGTCATGTCATGTCATGTCATGTCATGTCATGTCATGTCATGTCATGTCATGTCATGTCATGTCATGTCATGTCATGTCATGTCATGTCATGTCATGTCATGTCATGTCATATCATTTCGTGTTGTGTCGTGCTTTGTCGTGCCATGCCCCCTACCACCTTCGAAATAGTAGCCTTCATTTTGAGTTTTTTTCTTTTTTGCACTTTTATGACTTTCATTATGTTGTTATAGCGTCAACAAAAAATGTCATTAACTTACCATTCGTTTCTGGTCATATTGAATTTCTAAAGTTATCATGGCATGTCAAGTTAAATGATAAACAAATCTAAAAATCATATTCAACTTACAGATTTCAGAGCAACTCTTTCATGTCCAGTATTGATGTTCCAGAAGTTGATTTGGAATATGACAGGCCAGATGACCTCCCAACCTGTTTCAAGTTTCACAAGATCCATATCGTAAACGTTGATGATAGTAGCATCAAATTTGCTTGGAATGTCTTGTAGAATATTCCATGATGATGTGTCCCAGATTACTAAGTTGACCTGAAACCAAATGAAAATCCTTGTTTAAAAAAATCAGCTAGGAAGTCAAACAATATGCAAATTTATTTTCTTGAATAGCTACTGCTAGGGTGTACCATAGGGAAATACAACTGCTGCAGAACAAAATCGTACAAGTCGTTGAAAACAAATTGGAACAAAATAAAGTTTATAAGTGTTACATACATTAGATGGAGTGGTGCCTTGAAAAGCCTACAGTTTATGGCAAAGGAGGAAAAAATGGATAGAATAGTGTTTGCGCTGGCGATTTCACAATGCACTTAAGAAACTCGAGTCAGCCTAATTCGCTTTAGAAATTTGTTTGGCAAGAAACGACCGGCAAATGGCAGAAAAGAACGAAACATAGAAAGAGGGTTACAATATGGAAGGTGGTTGGGGGCATGTACTACTTAACCAAAAAGCAACAATGGAACAGATCAAGAATGCAGTCTGCATCAGCGACTAAACGGTCAACAGACATATTTCATAATGGATCGTCATGATAGGTTCTGAAATGACAAAAATCTATGCGCAGACTTTGAAATAAAAAAATGTCTGTGGATTTAGTGAAGAGAAGGATAGAGACCATTAAAATGCAAGAGATAATTGATCCTATTCAAGAAGTGAAGAAAAGTTAATACATTGGGTACTCATCAAGAACAGTTGGTGATTGGCTGACAAAACTTCACTTGGAAAAAATATAAAGAGCTAAAGCTTGAAGTTTTTGAGTAACAATACATTTTAACTGGGAAGTAATAATTCAGCAACACTGTTACAAAACTATCCGATATTTTGTAGAAATACACTTGACCAGTACTGATGTATGGAACGAAAACTAGGCTTGAAAAATATGAGGATTTGGTGGAAATATTTAAAATGAAAAAGTTGCTGTGGATTCTTGAGTTGTTGATAAAAACTTGAAAAACGTTTCAGAAAAGGAGCGAGCAAGATTGATGCTGCGAGAATCTGCGAACAACAGGCTAAAGGATTGAACTTAAGCAGCGTTTGGCAGAATGAAAAAGGATGGAAGAACCAAAGAAGAGATAAAGTGACGTAATTAAGAAGCATATGGTCTCAATGGCTTACTACCGAAAAATCACTAAAACAGCATTAAAGGACATTGTGAAAGTCGAAGTAACATCAATGCAGAGTTATATTCTGTCTACTCATAATGACCAATGTATTCTGAAAGTGCAAAGTGTTATAAATTTCTCCACTGGTTCAGTCTTGCGAGATTGAGCAATTCGAAAGTCAAGGCGATAATTGCAAATGAACTGAAAATCCCAAATGTGATAGCACTAGGACAGGCTTTTATGCAGGCGAACAGCTTTCATGCAGTTCGGGTCAGTTGATTTAACTCCTGAAAGAGTCCTCTTATGTTGTCCCATATAGTTGTGATAGCAACTAAAGTTATACATGGAGATTTGACCGTTTGAAAGTACAATTTATACTTAGCCAACTTAAAATGTAAGATCTTATCCAAACTTTTCAAGGCCCTTCACAGCTCATAACCATAAGCTGACCCTACTTTTCCCCTTTCTTAATCTGATAAGCCTGTATCTAGGTATAAAAGACAACAAAATCATATTAAATTCTTATAGTTACTTGAAACTTACGAACCTGCTTATACTGGTCTTGCATTTTTGAGTTGCTTGTCAATGTTATCAACTCACTCCCGTTCTCGTTAAATTTATAATGTATTAGCACATACGGGGATTTCAGACTCTTTTTAAAGCCCTTATCGTCGCATTTGCGCACGGTTAGCGTTGTCATATCTCCTCTTGTATACGCATAGTAATTTCCACCAGCAGTTATGATGTCATAAAATCCAGTATCAGTTGTTGCTGCAGTTTCTTCGTATGACCAGCAGGGTTTCTAGGATGATTAAACAAAGTGGAGGGTTAGTTCTTCATAAATCTAAGGTTACAGTTTCAAATTCAAAGTTATCATTGCCGTAACAATAATCATTGAGATAATAATGTTAGCGGGATATTTCTTTATTATTAGACTCAATGTTACGTATCTTAACCACTAAATTGCTGCAGGATACTACAGCCGTCAGGTTTATCAATCTTTCTTCAGGCACATAATCATGACATAAAAACCAAGAGGAAGTTACTGATTGACTTTAAAAAGATATAACCTTCCGGAAAATTAGACATATACATCCTTAAATTAAAAACCAGAAGAAAGATCTTTGGAAGTTCTCACTGTAGGAGAAGTAGTACCCTAAAGCAGGCTGAGTTTCCTTGTCATGTGGAACAAGGACAGCCCAGGGTCCACCGACCAAGACGCTTGCTTTATAACATAACTCTTTAAAGCCATGAATATCATATGCAGCGATTCAACTATAATTCAAGTTTTAATTTCTTGTCTAGAAAAGCTTTTTTAAAAATAAGCGCCACTTACGACATCTTTGCCATTGACTTCGAATACAGATATAGTGCTTGCTCCAGCATGAACAACTTTCGTCCCGTAAGCTCCAATGTCCATGCATGTGCCATACTGTCCCACAAGGTACTCATTGTGATATGCTATCTCCTCTGTCTCTAAATCCATTGCCAAAAACCCACAAAAGCCGGCCAAAATAACTCCCTTGTCATCATTGTAAAACCGTGCCACTGTGAAAGAGTTTGGAACTTCATAAGAACGCAATTCAGTGCCACTTTCAAGGTCCCAGGTCCTAATGAAGCAAAGGTGACACTGGTTAAGCCCAAAATGAACAATGATTTTATGAACACAGCGTGAATATCAGGATAAAAAAGTAGCAAAAATATGTAAATGCACACTAACAGTATTAAGTTTCTGCAAGTTGGATTTCAGTTCAGTTTAGTTTTAGTTTAAATTCTACTGGATACATGCACTTGTTGCAAATCAGAAATAATCCAAGCTTAGAAGTATAAACAATGTAAAAGGAAGTTAAATAATATAAACGTAACATAACAAATACAGAGTAGAGGAGAAACAAGCTGGTATTGTACACAGGGAATTATTTAAAGGAGGAAACTTTCTCAGGAGTTTCTAAACTAATAGAGGAGAAAGCACCCCCTAGTAAATTAGATGCGTTCTGCTTAATTTTTAGTTTTAAAAGTAAAAAAAATCATCTGTAAGTTGCTTTAATTTTCCACAGAAAAATATGATCTATGTATAGACTAAGTTAAAAAACCATCATTGATTACCATGTTGTTTTGTAAAAATATTTTAAGATTTTTTTAAAAGATTCATAAACAAATGCTAATAGTCTTAGCTGAAAAATGTCTTGAAATCTAAGAGGTTTAAGCTTCTTAAAAAATGGGAAAAGAGGGAGAACGAAAGATTTGATGAGAAATAGCTCTGGCACCCTTTTCTTGCAGCTTAAATATTGGCTCCAGGTATGAGTCATATGTTTGTCCCCAGACAGTGATGCCATATTGTAGAAATGACATGAACAAAGCATTGTAAATACATATCAGTGAGTCAGATGTAAGAAGATTCCGAATTCTGAAGAGAATGCCACACGTTCTTGCCAATTTTTTGGAAAGTTCGCCAAAATGATACTTGCAACTCAGGTTTTCATCAAGCAGAAGACCTAGAAACTTAACATATCTGACTCTGGTGATGTGTTTCTTCCTATTTTAATTACAGTGTCTGGAGGTATTGACGATGAGGTAGAATGGAAGATAACATAATCAGTTTTGTCTTTGTTCAATGATAGCCTATTGGCATCAAGCCATCTTCTTACGAATTTAAGCTCAATATTAACTGTTTTAACAAGTTTATCAAGAGTTTCCGTATGTGTCATCGGCAAAGAGATAAAATTTCAATTTTCTTAAGGGAGACAACAAGATCATGTATATGACAAATGCAAAGGAGAGGTGAGATGAGCTATCATATCATTAAAATTCTTGCCATCATAGGCAGTTAGAGCAGCCTGAAGAAAGAGTCAAGGTCTATATAGAGACTAAGCATTTAAAAGCCTGTTTGTTGTAGACATATGGGGAAGTCTGATAGAATTTCACTCTGCCAAACTGATATTGACCTACCAAAAATAAAAATGGCGAGGAAAACAAGGCCTTCAAGAAGGAAAGAGGGCCCGCGAGTTTGTACCTGGTAAAAATTTTATTAGTTGTCATACTTAATTTAGACAAGACGAGCTGTTTGAAATTATAGTCCATCCGCACATACATTTCGATAAGGAGAGGGTGCCTGAAGATAGAACATTATGAAATGATAATAGAATAATACTATATAGCATTTAAGGCTCTATTAGGCTCTAATATCTCTTAATCAAGGTTTTTCATACGTACTTGACAGTGTCATTTTGCGCTACTGAGAGAAGCCTTTTGGAGTCCTTTGTCGCTGTTACCCACTGCACAGAAGAGGTGTGACCGGCCAGTGACTGAATCAGTGGTCCTCCAGGCTTATCAAAGCAAGCAACCGTAGGGTACAAGCAAGGGACATTGGCGTTCCTAGACTGGTTGATCAGATCAGAGATCTTCTCATGGCCTGTCAGGTGACCAAGCCTGCCGTTTAATTGTGACGCCAGTTGATGTGGATCACCTAGTAATTCCTCACCAGACATCTGAATAGTGTCACGAAGCAGTTTTATTTCCTTTTCATCTTTAAAAACTTCCAGTGTCTCATTTAAATCTTGTAGCAGACTCCTTAATCCGAACGCACAGAGTTTCGCGGATAGAAAGTCAAAGTTAAAAATCACATGATCCTTCAGTGCCTCAAGATTTCGTGATTTTATCAAATGCCATGGTAGCTCGTTGAGTTTGCGATAGTTATAAACATCATTATCTTGGTCCTCCTGTTTTGGGAAAATATTCGGCTGTGCTGGCACAAGACGATCCTTCTCGTCACTGTCTCCTTGTTTGGACGTAAAAGGCTTCAACATTCCACCAGACCACCTTCCGAGGAAATATTCAGCTAATATCGCATGAATCTTTGCCTCGTTTTCGGGCTTGATGTAGCGCTGATGTGCAGTTTCGATAAACTGCCTATGGTACCAGTTGTTAACTAGGACACCATCTGCACCCCTTGATACGATGTAGGAGCCGAGATCGGTTTTGACTCGAATCCATAACAGCGGTGGTACCCTTCTGACTGGTGGAGTCCAATACTGATACACGTCGTTCAGCACTTCGTCATCGATAGAGAGAATGTCGTCAAGCTCTGCATCGCTAAGACCATTCTTTGCCGCTGTAATGTAGGCCAGGCCATGACTGACAAGTTGAGACCCATGCAGTCTCTCGAGTCTAGCAAAGAATCCATTAATAGACTCTTTAACAGTGCTTTGAAGGACTGTTTCTGCCTTCGGGGAGTATGATTTCCAACGAACAGCCTCATCGAAAGACAGTTTCAAAAATAAAGGCAAAGGACATTGATCAAATGCTTTCATGACAATCTTCATTTGCTCCTCTGTGATGGTATGGTGGGCATCCTTCAGCCAGGCATCAAGGATCAATCCTGCAGTATCATCCGGCATAACAGGTACCTCCACAAACGCACTTTCAGGCAACATATTCTAGCAATGAAAATTAAAGATGAACATTCACATTCTCCCCAACATCGAGTAAATTGAGCCAATTATTTCAGATAAAAAATTAATGGTGTTCATGCAAAAAACATTGAAGATTGTATCGCTTAGATTAAAAAAAACATTCGTCGGCAACACCATTAGTAAATAAATTGCTGGTTGGAGTATACTTGCACAAATCTGGATCCCTACTTGATTTCGATGCAAAATAAATAAATGGTTACAAAGAAATATGGGCTTTCATCGTGTTCGTGCTACACGTCAGGGACCGCAAAAGCTTGGTGGGAAGGGACTAACAACATTGTGTAAAACGTGCTTAAAGCGATCTTTGCTTTTTGCGTTCGGTGTATTCAAAACTCTCTGTTAAAGTTATCGAAAAGAAAAAATTCACAACTTAAATCAAGGCATGGAAGGAAAGGCGCTTCGCCAACAAGAACGAAATTAAAAGGCATCGCATGAACCACTTCCTTCTACTTTTTCACAGTCACATTTCTCATAACAGTTCAATCATTTTTCCAAAAAACACTCCTTAGAAGAATATTGTATAAAAACAGATTTTCTACAGGCCTTAACAATATTTTGCAGCAAAATATCTGTGTAACTAGGAAATCAAAACATTTTAATCGTAAAAACTGAATGATGTTTTCGGCAGTTTTCATTTTTCTGAAAAGTCATTTACTCAAACTGTTATTATTTTTCTGCTTAGCAAGAAGATCATTACCTTTAAAGCAGGATATGTCTTGTATTCCTCTCCAGGTAATGTTGACAAAATGACGGCAACATTGTGAGAAATCTCCTTTGGGAGCCATTTCATGGCAAGAGCACCATCTTCTGGAGAGAACTGGTCCAGTGAGTCGAGAATTATAACCAGCTTTGTTTCCATACTTTTCAATTTCTCAGAAAAAAATTCTACCATCTTTTTGAATGACTAGAGAGAAAGGTTCAAGAAAAATTACAACGTAGTACAATTTTGATCAAAGCACTCATATTGTGTATTGTCAATATATTAAACGAAACAGATTAGGAAACTATTACATTTTGCCAATATGGCACATGTGATACGTTTAAAAAAGCGTGACACCAGCCCTCAATGGACATACCTTGAATTGATAACTGTATTCGTAATAGATTGTTAATAAATCAGACAGAGATTCAGGTATGCTACCAGATTAACACAATTTGATCAGCGTCCCAGTTCCAAGACACAGTTCATCAATAAATATCATATAAACGATAGAAAGTTTAAAAAGAATAGAGAAAGTTTACTTAATAAAACTCAGCGCGAAAAAGTCAGGATTAGTTTATCAGTAATGGCTTTGAAGAAAGCACATATTTGAATACTTAAGCTGTTGGCCTGACACTCTTCAGAGAAGTAAACGTTAGAATATTGATTGAAAAACACTAAGAACCAGCTGTGGACTGAAATGGGCCAATCAGAAACGTGAGTTCACGACTTTAAAAGATGCCCTATCAGTGCTGCTTGCCTATTAAAAATGTTACCAATGGCTTCGAAGAGTGAAAACGAACTCCTTCTGTCTACACAGTATCGGTTGTTTCATTTTAGGCAGATGGGTTCTTAAACTGCAAGATACAATGACGGCCGGGTTCAAGTATGTCATCAGTTGCCACCTAAGACTTGCAGATCAAACACAACAACTAAAACATGTTATTGGGCATCTTTTACTAGAAAACCCAGATTGTCCGTGGTGATTTTAGGTGTTGCCTAAAGCTAAAAATGATCCAAGAAACAATCAAAAGAAGGCTCTAGCCAATGGTGTCTTAAGTGGGAAAAAATATTTGAACCCCGATTTAACTAATGAGATATGAAACAAAACAAAGACGTTACCTTGGGTATGTCCGACGTACCCAGGCCTTCGAAATGACAAAGTTGTTCACAAATACCATACAACACCCTGTTGACACTGGATGACTCGGACGTTGTTCCAATGAACCTCAATATCATCGGTACACTTGGGTACTTCTCTTTGATCCTCTTGGCAGCGACTGCCATAATCGATGTTTTGCCACATCCGGATGGCCCGTGCACGACTAGGACACTCTTGTTAGTCCCTTCCTCGCTCTCATAATCAGGTTCATCTTGACTTTGATCAACATGCTTGATGATGGCATCTAAAACAGCCTCCCTTCCGAAGAAGACGCGGGATTTATCCTGGCATGTGGCGGCATGGTGACTAACCTCCTTGACAAGGTCACCGTCGAACACTACCTCTTTCTTTTCTTGAATTCCCTCATTTATCATACCAACCAATGTGTCATAGAAATCTTTGCATAACTTATCAACGTAGGTCTTCTGTTTATCGCTCTCCTTTGGGTTTATTCCGGCTTCTCCGCACCATTCCACGTCATACTCGGTTACATTAGACTTTGGGAGATCTTTCAGCAATTTTCCCTTAAGCTTATCAAGCAATGCAACCGCCTCTTCGTCAAGGCCATTTGGGGTCTTGTCAATGAACATTCGCGCCTTGCCTTTGTCCAAATTGCTCTTCATGTCAGTTATGTTGCGCTTGAACCAATAGCAATGCTTCTTTTTGTTTTTAGCTCTCAGTATTCCCCGTCTTATTTCATCTTCAGTGACTGGTGAAGTGAAAAAGGTCAAATTGTTTAAAAGATGATATCACCATATAACTTTTAACATTGATATTATAAAGTAAAGACGCAACAACGCTTAAAGGCATCACTTCAAAAAGGGAAACTCTTTGCTTAAAGTGAAGACGTAACAACGCTTTAAGGCATCACTTCAAAAAGGGAAACTCTTTGCTTTGATTATTATCAACAAAACTTCTTTTAATAACTTGCTTATGAATATCGCAAGTATAGTTTTCCTTCTTCAAATAACATCAATCAGTCGAAACCGTTCGATGACACGCTTGTCATCATCACTAGATAAATTTCAGTGGTCACCTGAATTCCCATTGATTCCTTTATACAATTGGCTATGCTAAATTTCCCAATCAGCAAAGCGGGACTGAGGCTGTATTCTTACTGAATTCTCAATAGTAAATACGCCACAGAACATTTGACTGAAGAGACACGGTATTAATGACTCTACTTAAAGTTGGTTGGCTAGCAAACGGTTATGTATTATAAACATACACACACACGAGATTTCAAGATGGGTCATATTGTTCACAATCTATATTGCTATTGCAATGCCATGCAAATGCTATGCAAATGCAAATATATAGTTCAAAATCTCTCTCGAACCTTCAGGTTCACAGCAAGACAAACCAATCTAGGACAGTCTTTCGACAAAACTTACAAACTATGTGGAATACAACGACACCTGGAAAATACTACAACAGCCCTCCACAGTTGGCAAATGTGAGTTAAGAATCCCTGCTCCCCTTGAGAGCTTCAGCATCAAAAACTCTCAAACCTTTTTATCATATTAAAGATAATTACAAGTTATTATACTGTTTAAAAACCTTCAAACAAATACCTGAGATGCAATATTTGTCAATCTCTTCTTGATCTTTTAGCGCTTTCTTAGATGCCTCACGAAGGATCAATTGCATTGCTTCGAACACTGACCACCACTCACTAGACGCCTTGGACCTCTCCTCCGCACTTACATCCCTATTGTTGTAATTTGGTAGTATACTTCTGATTGGCTGCAAAATATACATCGCTGGGACTATGTTCTCATCCTTGACAAACCACTTAGTGAGGAGCTCCTTCTCAGCATCTTTTTCAACTTTTGCAAGCATAGCCTCGAATTCGTTTTGGGTTATTTTCGGCGGGAACGGTCGGTAGCCATACTTTTGGCCTAAAAACGTCTATCAAAAAAGATATTGTAGCAAAGGAGTTTGAACAAAATTAAAGTTATCAAAATTATAAAATTTAGTTTCAATTTATAGCAAAAACCCTTGTCGAAATCTCACTTCAATAAGAATTTAGACTTATCCTCTTGGCAAATATCTGTTGGATCTTACAACATTTTTCTCAGATATATTGTAAAGGTCGTTGTAGAGGTCATTTCTGAGTTCAAATCCAAACAGATAGCAGTGTTAAAAAGACGAACGTATAATGCGACGTGTTTCGTCTAATGCGATGTGTTCGTTGTAAGTTGTCTGAATACATACTGGCCGATTGAAGTTATGTAAAAAAAATCTTCCTTGAAAATGCTATGATAATGCAATCAAGTTAAAAAACGGAAGACCTCGTTAATATCTACAAGAAACATAATATATGCTTTCCATTTATCGCTTAGAGCGGGGCCTTACACGGTGCCTAGCGAAAAGACATTGAAGCTGCAGAGCACTTACAATAAAATTCGGACCGACGGAAAACTTCTGGCAGCCTCTAAGCTCCCTCATACATAGCTCGCTGGTCATGTGATCATCTGTTGCCTCATCTCGCACACCCCAACGCATATCGACGACCTGGAAATCATAGCCGTGTGATTGGCAGTACTCTTTCAGCTTCGGATAAACTCTTTCCATTAGACTGTTTCTTTCTATGAAAGTATCTGCAAGGAATATACTGATGATTGGCATATATCTACTTACAATGCATAATGTATAGTTTCGTTCACCCCAGGGGTGTTTATTGTTGGTGGACAGCCTGCTGGTTCATCTTTCTTGGTACTAGAAATAATCCTTTGTATCATGAAACGCTCAGAAGAAATAAGTGCAAACATATTCAGTCAGGCAGCTGATCTTCCGGAGGAAACACATCTTATTTCCCAAGAAATGCCATTCAAATGTGACGATCTAGATAACGTACATACCCCCTCCACACCCCCCCCTATCCCCCCGTGGCACCGCCACTGCAATACATCCGAAGCTAAAAAGAGGTTTTTGCTGAATTTCATGACATTGAGATCTATACCTGAGATCCTGGTAGAAAAAATATTAGTTGACATGAAAATCATTTGTACAACTCTGATGGAAATCATATTGTTTTTCCTAAAAGTTCCTAGAAATCTTTTTGTTTTGGTGAAAATCTCGTACTCTATCTGCGAGAATTGCCCTTTGGCTAAAATTTCGTTTTTTTCTTCGACGTAACTCAGTAATACCCAAACAAAAGCAAAACGAAGACTGCCTCGTGTTTGAGCTGATGTTTAAACTGAGATATTAGCTAACCTTTTAACTTTTCAAATTTTTAGCCCCAGTAGAATTTATTTGTTTTAAATGAAAAGACACGTTTTATTTAACAAAAGCTTGTCCCCAAACTAAAGTTTTCAGCTAAGGTTCAACAAAAAATGCCAAAATAAGGTAAACGTAAGAACCAGAACCAATAAATCAACAAACGATAGGACTTGTTCGCATAAATTTACCGGTGAATGTCGAGCTTGTGAATATTCGCACAAGTTTGAATTGAGAAGGAATTTCCATGTCAATTTGGCCATCAAGTATTTTGCCTTTCATCTCACCAGCACCGCTTCTATCATACCACCAAGAATCATCAGCCTCCTTTTCTTCGTCAACTTCATCACCATCGTTGGCATTTTCTGCTTCTTCTTCTTCTTCTTCTTCTTCTTCTTCTTCTTCTTCTTTATTCTCTTCAGCATTATCTTGCTCCTCTTCTTCCTCTTTATCTTCTAACAAAAAACACAAAGTTTCTCAAAATTGTCTGAAATAAAATTCAAGGCACTTAACATAACTATTTCAACTCAACTTCTTTTTGGCCTATTGAAAAACCTACCTTCCTCTTCTTCTACCTCTTCTTCGTTATTTTCTTCTTCCTCTTCCTCTTCTTTTTCTACATCAACATCATCTTCACTTCCATGATTGTCTTCGATACGTTGTTGTGTCTCATGTTCAGTCTGTTTTTTGTAATTTCTCATTTGTTGTTCGTCTTCATCAGTATCATCATTTGTGTCATCGGTTTTTTGGCCATCCCTCTTAGCATTTTCATCAATTTCTACTGTACAAAAAAATAAAATGACTCTAAACAGCTAAAAAATTGATTTCCTCTAGCATATGGTAACATGGAAGTTTCTCTAGTTTAGAAGCGAAGACAAATTGAATTGGCGCTTCGATAACACCGGGGACATGACCAGTCGAATCATGAGCTATCAATAACTAATAAAAATAAAGGTAACTGTAATAAAAAGGATATTCGTTTTTATTTAAAGCTCCATCTACTACAGCCTATTTTAGGATTGACCCACTCGGTATAAATTTCGGCGTATGACCACCATACAACTGTGAGATTTATTAACTTTTAAGCCTTGGCTGTTCGTAAATTGAAACGATGAACTGTTCTCTGTTGAGTGTCATGGTAAGAAGGATGATGCTTTTATGAACAATCTTGAGGTTCTTTGACACCAGAAAGATACTCATTTGCGGCTTAGTTTGCTTTACAATGAACAGAGCCACATAGAGATAAGTGAAATAGCTGTAAAACTTGTTTAAATTTGGTAGCACATGTAAAATTTTCATTTAGGCACAAGGGTGGGCCATTGGCGAGGATCGCGTTCGTTTAATGAGAAATTGAGATTTTCAATGGATTGCAAACAATTTCTCGAATTCTTAGCTTTATATCGATGATAAGACAAATACTATTATTTGTTGGTTTTTATGTGAGATTTGAAAACGACAAACAAAGAAACTTTAAAGAAAGATGACATGGAAACCTTAACACCTTACGCAAAACTATGGAGTATAGTAAAAGCTAGAAATTGAAGAGAGTTTTTTTCAACATTAAACTTACCAGTTGCCCTTGACCCATAAGCTCCCATCGCATTCCTGTAGATATAAAAACAAGCAGAGAACTAAAATGATGAAATTGCATTTAGATATCCTTAAGAAATACATAAATGAGTAAGAAAACTGCAAATAAAAATAAAAAGAGAGTTAGTCTTTCTTGACAGAACTTTTGTAAATACATCCAAGAGCTGTTTATAAAAGGTAAGCAAGCCTGCCCAAATAAGCAACTGGCTCTGTGAGAATGCATGGCTTGTCTCATAATAACAGGTCCTTCAGCAGTGATAGCAGTAGATCAAGTTGAGGTGCAAGGCCTGCAGTGATTACAACACAGATAAGACATGACCCCAGACCAATGTTTCACAAGTACAAATTATAAATCACCACCCAAGTACAAATTATAAATCACCACAAGATACTTTGTTACTGTTAATTTTTCTACTTGGCAAAAAGAGGAGGGAGGCATTTCTCTCACCCCCGCCCCCAACCCTCCCTTCATCATTCCCTTTAAATGAGATCCCATCCAAGCCTTCTGCCATATGTCTGTTCTAATCTTGCTTGAAATATCTTTTCCCTTCTCTGCCCTCTTTTGCATAGACATATGTATATCTCTTACATTCTATTTATATTTATTTTCCATGCTCTTATATCCGTCATCCTATTCCATTTGTTGACTTCCATATTCCTTTAACGTTTTTTAGTTCTATCATCGCTTTTCAATTTTACTTGATAACTGGCTATTCTCTAATTTTTCCTGGTATAATTTACTTAAATTGATCGTTATTATTCATAAGATAGCTCAGATCTTCTTTTGATGGAAAATACACTTTGGGGGTAGCTATAATTCAATGATTTCAGCAGTCTAGAAATACATTGCCATTAGCTTACTTGATGTGAAAAACAAAAGAAAAGGGAAATTTTTGAAAAATGACAGTTTTTCCTAACATTAGGATACAATTTTCCGATTCAGATCAAACGAAACCCTTGACACCTATACATTTTCTAAAACTGGGCCAGAAGTGCTACAGAAAATTGGGCATTTTGAGCTGTCACTGCTTTTTAAATCCAAATCCTGGCCCTTTAAAAATGCATCAAAATGAGAATTTGAAAAACTTTGGGCAAATAAACAAAATTTAACTAACAAAATTAATCTAAAGTTCATCTACATGTAATTCAACATTGACATGGCATGGTCTACAACAATGTATTGCAGACATGTCATGCCTCACATTTCTTTTGGGTACTTAGACTAGAAAACAGTGAATCATAATTACCAACAGACCTTTGGCATTGTAAAATTTGTAAACAGCACAAAAGTGTTATTACAACATAATAAAGTACTTTTTGTCTGGGTCTAATTTTGTTCCAAAGGAAAGCAGGAATTTAATTCCAAGAGCCTTGCCTTGGGTGCTCACAAGATAACTTGAGAGGGAAAATAGCAGATTTGTTTGCTTCTTTGTACCTAAGCAATAACTTCTCTGAGAGTACCTCAGTCTTAAAAGTAACACAAAAGGGTATTTACAATTTGAGGTATAACCCTGCATTCCATCAGTTTCATTGTATGAATGTGTACACTTTTACAAACTATGAAAGATTAATTGCATATTGCATCTCAAGTAATTGTTAGAACATACAAAAATTGAGATATTGTTTAGTTACAAACAACAATGTTTACTTCCGTTTTCATTGCACGCCTTCATGCTGTGAGCTGTCAGAATATCCTTTGTTTATTTTTTTGTTCAAGTAGTAATCATCGTTATGTTATGGATGAATTTATCTTAAATCGTTTCTTATTCTGCATAAAACTCCTGATTTTGACAGTAATGCCAAAACCTTACCTGAGAAAGATCATGCAGCTTTAGGATTTTCAAATCAGAAATGATAGGAGTGGAGTGAGAAGTAAAGTGTTCAAAGGAAATTGCCCTTATAACCCTTTTCTGTAACAAGAACACCAAATTAATATAAGTTTCATATGTAAGACCCCAGACTAAAATTCCATATTGCAAAAAGGGTGAAAATAAAGAGTTGTAAAGACAAATCAAAACATCAACAGGTAAAAAGTTTCTTACTTTGAGGAACATACCACATGTTCTAGCCAGTTTTTTGGACAGTTCAGTCAGATGATACTTCCATTAAAAATTTTCATCCAAAAGAACTCCAAGAAATTGGACATAGCAAGTCTTTTTTACAAGAGGGTTTCCGATTTTGATATTGATTATGTCAGAGGAAAAATGTTGAGGTGACTTGAAAATAATATAATATGTCTTGTCGATATTCAAGACAATTCATTAACATCAAGCCATATTTTAACTTTTTTAAATTCTTTGTTAACTGTTTGTTGAAGAAGATTGAGATTCTCTGCTTCAAAGTAAATATTTGTATCATCTGAAATAGATAGAAGACTAGTTTTGATGATGATTGAGGTAAATCATTAATGTAAACTAAGAAGAGGAGAGGACCAAGTACTGAACCCTGTGGGACTCCACATGTGACATTGAGGTAACTAGAGTTTGATTCATTTACTGATACATACTGTTTCCTATACATGAGATAAGATCTAAACCAATCTAAGGCAGTTCTTCTAATTCCATAATATTCAAGCTTTGTCAACAGAATATTATGATTCACAGTGTCAAATGCCTTTTGTAAATCAATAAAAATCCCACAGCAAAATTTCCTATTGTCTAGTGAATTCTTAATGGCATCTGTTATGCTAACAAGAACATGGTCAATAGAATGATTAGCATGAAATCCAAATTGTGAAATATATAATATTTCATGCTTTTCAAGAAATTTGTAGAGACGTTTGTACATAACTCTTTCAATGATTTTGCTAAAAATAGAGAGAGGAGAAAGAGGTCTATAGTTAGAAGCTGCAAGTGGACAACCTTTCTTGAAAAGTGGTATAACTTTAGCCAACTTCATTTTGTCCCGGAAGATTCCAGACTGGAAAGATTCATTTATGATTTGAGAAAGAGGAGATGATGTAAGTGGGGAAAGTGTTCCTAAGATTTTCATAGGAACACTATTTGGTCTGAGAGACTTTCCAGCTTTAAGGAGCGAGATTATCTCAGATTATCTCAGACAGTGAAGAAGAAGCTTCCAATTCTGCTTTGCAAGTGACTTCATAGATCTTGGTATGTTTTTGGTGATGTTATGAGAAACGTTAAAAACAAAAAACTTTAAAAAACATTCGCTATAACGACAGGATCTGATGCAACATTACCATTTGAGTCCTTAAGATTACTTATAACATTAACACTACTTGATTGCCCAATATCTAAGACTGATTTAATTCCTGGCCATAATTGTTTCATGTTATTGCTATTTTTCTGGAAAAAGTTGTAGAAATAGCTGGCTTTACTTTTTCTCAGGGAAAATCTGATACCAAGCATCTGGAGTTGGCTTCCTTAAGAGGGTTCTGACAAAGGATTTTAACCCCAGCCCAGCTCCCTGCTATTATTAGGAAAAGTTGCATTCCTGATAGGCCTTCTAAGATTTTCTTTACCTTGTGTCCACAAAACATCAAACACTCAAAGTAATGGTCATCCAAGTCCCAGAATGATTTTCTCTGTCCCAGTGCCGAAACCAATAGACAGAGCCAGGTGGTTGCCCATGCAAGTTGCAAATATGGTAACGAGAGGGCGTACTTTAAAACAAGGTCTATTGAATTTTACTAGAAAATCAGTGATGCTGCACCTGACATTGGCAGGTGATTTTTGTGCACTCACACCTGAAGTGCTTGTTGAAATTGTATCTACTCTGCAAACAGGGTGCCAAAGTAAGGAACTCCCATTTGCCAGTACATCCTTTCAGCAATGGCGGCGCCAGTCACTACGCTCTAGGGAGGGCAAAATAAAAAATTTAGGCCACGCCCTTTTAGCGCTAGGAAACGCCCCTTTATAAACAAGGAAAGCCAATTTTAGGAACGCCCATAACTAACTGTTGGCTATGTAAAGGCAGTTTGAAAATCAAAGGATGACATCAAATAATGTATGTTGCCAAAATGTTTCCCCTCCCCTAACATTTTCTCATCAGATTTAGAGGAAATACAAAATTGATCCTGCAGAGAACTGAGGGGGACATGTCCCACGCCGCTACTGCCCTTCAGGACCTCCTCTTAAGTTTCTTTATAAGTATATCAAACTTAGTTTGACATATGTACTCAAGGTCATCAAAAGCAGGGGACTTGGGGTTGAAGCCCCATCTCTCCATATCTGTCAAACTATATCAAATACTCGGGGGGAGTGAGGGGTCTAAATGGTGTAGAGCAAATAGCTCAGGGGGATTGACCCGCCTTGTTAATGCATATACAAGGGTGGCACCAGATGGGGGTCTGGGAGGCAAAAAAATGTCTTTAAGCAAAAATAAGGGTAGAGTAAAATAGAGATAGAAGAAAAGAATAATGCGATGAATCCTATTACAGTATTGCTTAATTTCCAAGTGATAAGCTGGTGTCTTATGGTGCAGCATAAAAAGTAACGAATTCCATTTTAAGACTTGAATTAATCAAACATAATAAAAACATGTCTTAAAAATAGCAAAATGTTTGCAAAAAAAGGACTGCAAGGAATATTTTGAAGTGTACTTTAAGCTAGTCTAGAGGGCATGGTCGGAAAAATTCTCTGCTCGCTTTGCTTGCAAGGAAGCCTCATCTTCGGATATACTGTAATGCCTCGAATTAGCGCACGGGCGCTTATTTAATTTTTGAGGCTCCAGGGTGGGCGCTTATTCGAGGGAGGTGCTTAATCGAGGGGGGCGCTTATTTAAAAAGTAGATTTGGGTTGCAAATTGTATTGTTCATTAATCTTTCTTGTTGAATTGCCTTCCAATTATGCTTTCGTTGAAAATTCGAATAAGCGCCGTTTCTGAAGGTTGAAGGATGGGCGCTTATTCGACGGGTGGGTGCTTTTTCAATAACTTCACCTCTAGGGTGGGCGCTTATTCGAGGGGAGCTCTTATTTGAGGGGGGCGCTTCTTCGAGGCATTACGGTACCTAAGCTAAGGCCTCCGACCACCTATCGCCTGCCTTCTAATTTACCGCTAGCATAACCAGTGTCCCCATAAACTCATAGGCATAAAATATCGTGAAGCATTTTAGTGCGTTTATCAAAAGTTGGTTCTTTAGTCTAATGATCTTATCAACTCGATCACCTCACTTTGGAATTCTTGGTGCCGCCCCTTTGTAGAACTAGAATGTGCTATAGTTCTGTGGAGAATGTTTCGGAACAGCCCTAAAAAAATTGACAGCATCCCCCGTCAGCAGCCAATATGTTCTCAGTTTGACTTAGTAGCTTGTTAATTTAGCTGTTCTATTACATAACGCTAAAGGTAAAACATCAGATAATGTCTTCTTTCGTGACGCGTTATTTTCATTTAGGCCAAACATAGCAACCGGTTTGCTGCTAGTCTTGCCGTTTCATTTGAAAACAAAAAAGGTTAATAAATTAGACTCAATAAATAGAAAAAAATTATCAAACGTTTATAAGTGTTTGTTAAATAAGCAAACTAAAATACATGATCCAAGAAAAGCTGCTGCAAAAAACTACAAAAAGTGGGGCCTAACAACAACTTACGTGGGAGCTGATGCACCTTCCTGCCTTCGTGCGCCTTTCTGAGCGCTTGCACACGACCCCATCGGTATCACGTTTCCTTTTTAATCCTCTTTTAATTCTATCTCCTTGCCCTTTACCTGCGACCAGGCAGGAACCGCAAAGTATGCTGTGACTAGCTTTTTGCTCTGGCTTAGGCCTTAGTTTTCTCTGGTGACAAGTAATCAATTCACTCACCATTATGCTTGTTGCTATGTTATCGTTGAGAAGACTATTAATTATTTCCGCCTTCAACACGGACGTCACAAAAAACCACATGTTTTGAGTTCTTTCTAAGAATCTACACCTCCCAAACTTTGACTCTCTCTACAAAATAAATCAACTTGCTCTAGATTTCATACATTTGCATCTATCTCCGTTTAATTTCAAGTCAGTGGGATAAGCGGGATGACGCGAATTTTTAAGAATTAACTTTCGCCAATCAACCGAATTGGGAAATATCGCAGGAATAGACTTTCGCGTTTTCAGAAAATTACAATAAGTAAATAAACTTCGCAAATTGAGTTTCTTGTCAATTTTGTAATATTTTTGAATATTCAATACTAATGTTGTGGCTTATTTCGCAAGAGTTGGTGTTCAACAAGATTAACTCGAATTCTTATTGGGTCGTAGAGCAACTACTTGTTAGGGGAAACAACTTTCGCGGGAAGAAAATTTCGGGTTTTTCGCATTTTCGCGTTTTTGGCCTAAGATCGAAAAAGTTTACAGTCTTTTTTACAAGAAATAGTAAAATTAAGTTCGGGAAGAAAGAAAGAAAGAAGGGAAGAAAGAAAGAGGGATATAGATATGAAAACATCGTAAAAGGGTATGAAAAATTGCGTGGATAGGGTAAGGTAAAGTGAGAGAGGGAGTTGGCCTAAATTTAGGGGGTTGGCCTGTGTACCTAAAAACAGTTGGTGAGATCGTTTTAGTTATTGTCTTTGTTTTTTCAACTGCATTTGAGTTGCAATTTTATAAGTCGCTTGTGTCTAACATGGATGAGGAACACCATGATATTCCTTGTGCTGAGAAGACGAGCGTGGATGCCAGATTGTCGGTTATTGAGGCTCTATGCAAAAGCTTAAACACGCCTTTATCGTTTTTTTCTAGCCAAAAACAACAGCCTGGAGTAGGTAGTATTACAATGCCTTGTGCTGCTCCTAAATCTAATTTTTCTGATTCTTCAGCAACTTTGCACGCGCCACCATTTGTTGCAGTGTCTTCGGCGGCAGATGCTTCTGGTATGTCTAATCAAGATGGGTTTCCAACATTCCCCGTTTTATCTCAGATGTCTGGTTTAGAATCCGCTATTCCAGGGATTGGTTAGGTCTTAATTCACAGCTATTTTTGTCAGCCCAACCCTCGGGACCATACTTGACTGTTTCGGGGGTTATACCACCAGTTCCCGGTTATTTAGTGTCCACCATCAAGAAGGACTTTTTTGTCGACTTGACTTTGCTCCGTCCTTGCAACCTGGACAAATTGCCGGATGTTGAACCTGTAAGCCCGCAACTTACTCGCCTACTTAAATGTGATAGGAAGTTTCCGGAGCTGCAAGCAATATTATCGTTTCGTGATTGGGCAGAGGCTATGCTGGTGTGGTTTCTCAGTGTCACCCTGAAAAGATTAATGACCTAGTTGCTTATTTTTTGTTTATAGCCAAAACAAGCAGAGATTCACAAAATTTGGGTTGGTTAGATTATGACCGAGCTTTTAGGAAGAAGGTTGCAGGATCTCCAAGTATTTCATGGTATTCCGTCGATACCCCTACTTTATTTGGCTACTGTTGTGGGGAGGGCTGAGAATAACAAGTCTATCATGGTGTCTAACGGTAGGCATGGAAAGTTTTCATCAAGCTCTCCATTCAATCAGAAATTGATTTGTTTTAAATATAATGATGGGTTATGCTCAGTTCAAGATTGCCAGTTTCGGCATGTTTGCCGTTCAATTTTAAGAGAAGACTGGAATTAATCAAACGTATTAAGAGCGTGCCTTGAAAATAACAAAATGTTTTAAACGATTGCAAGAAAATACCTGCAAGAAATATTCTGAAATGTATTTTAAGCTAATCTAAAGAGCGTGGTCGTGAAAATTTTCTCCTTGCTTCGCTCGCAAGGAAACCACTTCTTTCAAATATCCGTGATTCCTCCGCCAACCTCTCGCCGGCCCCTTCAAACGTACCGTTAGCATAATTAGTGCCCCATAAAATAATAGGCATAAAATATCGTGAAGCGTTTTAGTGCGTTTATCAAAAGATGGTTCTTTAGTCTGATAATTCTATCAACTAGAGCCCCCCCCCCACTTTGAATTTCTTGGCGCCGCCCCTGTGAAAGACTAAACGATCTCATAGTTCTGCCAATATACGTCCCTGCATCGCAGTAGCTGCCTAAAAAATTCACCATATCTTTGAAACGCGTTCAGATTTGTAAGAGTTATTAGTTTCTATAGACTAAACACTGAGGCAACGAACATCATAGAGAAATCAGTTTTGTTGATTTTCTTGATTACTTAGATAAAACATAAATCAAAACTATGGACGAAAATTTGCATAAAAAAAAGCATAAATGAAGGATTTTTCTATGAATTCAGAGCCTGGATAAATCCCGAACTAGGCAGACTTAAGTGTGAGAAGTGACGTCATTGGCAATATAATAGAGGAATTCAGAGAGATCGTGACACAGGGGGGCAGGGGGCCTAGAAATCTTTAAATTATAGGTGATATCATTTATGTATGACCTTGTAACGAATATACTATTGAACCTTGTTTCAGCCTGGGTAGGGGGTAGAGTGAACTCAAGTAATATTTTCTGTAGGTTGATCTGGTATGATTTTGCCCGGGCGGCCTAGGTTGACTCGGCCCGGGCGGCCTAGGTTGACTCGGCCCAGGCGGCCTAGGTTGACTCGGCCCGGGCGGCCTAGGTTGACTCGGCCCGGGCGGCCTAGGTTGACTCGGCCCGGGCTGACTCGGCCCGGGTTGACTCGGCCCGGGTTGACTCGGCCCGGGTTGACTCGGCCCGGGCGGCCTAGGTTGACTCGGCCCGGGCGGCCTAGGTTGACTCGGCCCGGGCGGCCTAGGTTGACTCGGCCCGGGCGGCCTGGGTTGACTCGGCCCGGGCTGACTCGGCCCGGGCGGCCTAGGTTGACTCGGCCCGGGCGGCCTAGGTTGACTCGGCCCGGGCGGCCTAGGTTGACTCGGCCCGGGCGGCCTAGGTTGACTCGGCCCGGGCGGCCTAGGTTGACTCGGCCCGGGCGGCCTAGGTTGACTCGGCCCGGGCGGCCTAGGTTGACTCGGCCCGGGCGGCCTAGGTTGACTCGGCCCGGGCGGCCTAGGTTGACTCGGCCCGGGCGGCCTAGGTTGACTCGGCCCGGGCGGCCTAGGTTGACTCGGCCCGGGCGGCCTAGGTTGACTCGGCCCGGGCGGCCTAGGTTGACTCGGCCCGGGCGGCCTAGGTTGACTCGGCCCGGGCGGCCTAGGTTGACTCGGCCCGGGCGGCCTAGGTTGACTCGGCCCGGGCGGCCTAGGTTGACTCGGCCCGGGCGGCCTAGGTTGACTCGGCCCGGGCGGCCTAGGTTGACTCGGCCCGGGCGGCCTAGGTTGACTCGGCCCGGGCTGACTCGGCCCGGGCTGACTCGGCCCGGGCTGACTCGGCCCGGGCTGACTCGGCCCGGGCTGACTCGGCCCGGGCTGACTCGGCCCGGGCTGACTCGGCCCGGGCTGACTCGGCCCGGGCTGACTCGGCCCGGGCTGACTCGGCCCGGGCTGACTCGGCCCGGGCTGACTCGGCCCGGGCTGACTCGGCCCGGGCTGACTCGGCCCGGGCTGACTCGGCCCGGGCTGACTCGGCCCGGGCTGACTCGGCCCGGGCTGACTCGGCCCGGGCTGACTCGGCCCGGGCTGACTCGGCCCGGGCTGACTCGGCCCGGGCTGACTCGGCCCGGGCTGACTCGGCCCGGGCTGACTCGGCCCGGGCTGACTCGGCCCGGGCTGACTCGGCCCGGGCTGACTCGGCCCGGGCTGACTCGGCCCGGGCTGACTCGGCCCGGGCTGACTCGGCCCGGGCTGACTCGGCCCGGGCTGACTCGGCCCGGGCTGACTCGGCCCGGGCTGACTCGGCCCGGGCTGACTCGGCCCGGGCTGACTCGGCCCGGGCTGACTCGGCCCGGGCTGACTCGGCCCGGGCTGACTCGGCCCGGGCTGACTCGGCCCGGGCTGACTCGGCCCGGGCTGACTCGGCCCGGGCTGACTCGGCCCGGGCTGACTCGGCCCGGGCTGACTCGGCGGGTTTTAGATAATGTATTGTTAACGCGAAAGAGGGTCGAGCCCCGTTAACTTTTCTTCTGCGCATGCGGAATAAGGTTGCGAATTGAAGAATGTGCCAATTTTTTCTGCATCTTTTCACACAGCTTGTGCTTTCTATTAGACTTTAAGGTTACGGTAAACGTTTTTTGGACGAAATCATTTTTCGATATCTCCACTTTCTAGAGCCGAACTTTGAAGGTACACAATTATAACCATGTTTGAAACCAGCAGAAGTTTTGTAAATGCAAAAAATTCCATGTAAACGGAAGTTTCCATAACTTCTTTATCAAAACTACTTGTTGAGGTCTGAAAATCTCTTGACCTGTTAAGCCGATTATCGTTGCTTTGCGGTTGTGGTCGTATGTCTCATTTACAATATCGCATGGCACACCCATGTATCCATATGACTGTGTTTATTCAAACATGCTTATTGATCTTAAAGCTTCGAGTGACTTGACCCGGATTTCACTGTGGTTTACGAATGTACCTTGCAAGTATGATCAGTAAAATTCCGTTTTCTACAGACTTACAACTCCTCTACATACAGGTACGAAAAAGCTATTTTGTACCCAAGATTTAATCGAATGGCTCAAAAATTAGCACACGGCCAGGACAGATGTCGGGTAAGCAAAGTGTGTCTAAACTTGTGTAGCTGGGAATTAGTTTACTGCAAACTATGTCATAATTCAATTAAACTAGGAATTATACTTGAAAAAAATAACGAATTAATAAACGACGTTTCAAGCATAGCCCGTTATCAAATTAGTATATTTATGTCATAATTCATTCTTAAAATCTCATGCAATGTATGACGGAATGGGGAATTATATTGCAAGTTAAACGGGGGCTTGTCCCCAGGGTTGGCGCCAGAAAAGAAATGCTGGGGGCTGTAATGTCAGAGTGCCGACAGTGAGTGAACCACCAACAAAGATCTAATATAGCTGTTGTAATTCCAGTTCAAAAAATGAAAAAAAAACTGAGAGAAAATCAAACAATGAAAAAAAGATAACAAAATCACGAATCTTATGAATGTGCCGACATTGCTTAAATTTTTTTGAAAATTGAAGTTTCGACGGAGGGGCTCAATTAATTTTTTTTTGGGGGGGGCTCCTGCCATCCCTGTTGTCCCCGGATAAATATTTTAAATCACGCTATTTGGAAATTCAGAAAATGTCGAAATTTGATGTTTTTTCTTTTCACAATTTGCTTTGGGAAGAAGATTCTCAGTCAAATTGACTGTATTTGAAACTCTGAAAGGGTGGCAAAATATTTAGGTATCGAATGATGTAAAGTGGTTTGCAGATTTTGAAAGTTAGACTAAAGCCTTAAGCTTAAACCATTCTTCAGTTAGCGCGACACTATCTTCTAAGATTTTACAGAGAAAGCAACTTCTCTTTCCAGCGTAGGAGACGAGATTATTTTCGATTAAACACGCAATCTTCTGAAATTTAGCAAAATAATGATTTCATTCTCATCAAACGGTAATTTATGAATTTTTTAAAGTTTTAAAGCGTTTCTTTGAAAAAATAAAGAGGGGCTTTAGCTCCTACTAGCCTAGTATGATGCCCGTACAATTATGCGTAATTATGGTCAGGCATTGAACATGTGCTTATAAGACTATTGACTTTTCAGAAAGATATCTGACAAGACAACATCATTTGGAAACATGGGTTCTAAGGGATCCTCATGCCACCCGTTCGTGCAAATTGATAATTTCGCAGATTGATGGGCTCCTTCTGTATGAGAAAGACATGGTGAAAAGGACAAAGAATCTCTTAAGAAAAAACACAGATATCATTCAGTAACGAAAATTATTTAATTTTGAGGAAAGATTGGAATACTTTTATAAGTTATTTTCAAAACATACGGCTTAATCTTCCATTAATACTTGTAGGAGTTTCACAGAAGTGGACTGGCAGCAAACCTCTCGGGTTGCTATATACAGAAAAGGGGCCCGTAGTACGTATAATGTAAGCAACAGGGGTGTTGTGGCTCCTAGGAAAGGGCCGGGAGAAAATTATCATAAGGGGGCCCACTCTTGTGTATGATATCTCCAATCACAAACCCAAGTCGCCAAAAATGATATGTACCTGGAAACCATGCACCTATGAAATATTAAAAAGATACTAGTTTTTATCATTTTTAAAGGTTCATCTGCTATATTTGCTGGGGTGTAGCCCCTTTTCTCTAACTATAGTCTCTTTAAGACTGCAAAAAATGAGGAACAAATCCAATGCTGTAGTGCACAGTTGATACTAACAAAAATGGAAAAGAAGATGACCTATGTGCACTGCGAGCGAAGCGAGCAGAAAATTTGTTCGGCCTTGCCCTTTAAATTAGCTTGAAACACGTTTCAGAATGTTTTTTACAGTCGTTTACCTCGTTTTACAAATTTTTAGGCATACTTTTTTGCGTTTCGTTGAAATTCAGTTCTTAAATTGGAATTCCTTGCTTTAATAGGACCCCTAGACCTCGAGGCCCTGGGACAGTTTGCCCCTTCTTGTCCCCTTCTCGGAAGCTCTGTTCATATTCCACGCATCTCTTTCACAGTTGCCTGTTTGTAAATGTCGACCACCTCTAATTCTGAACTGTGAACTTGAGTATAAATGTAAGTGAGGCGTTTTCTCACCGAAGATTTTGTTCATATTAGATATTTTGCTGGGTTTTACAAACTCACTTGAAAGGGGCTCACCGAGAAATTTCCCGGTGTCCCGCCTAGCCACAACGCCCCTGGTAAGCAATACTGAAATGTTTTCTTTCTAAGGATTTTATCTTCATTTTTGTGACTTGTATTCTCTTGAACATAGATATCTTTGAAATTAACAGAGTTATTTTCTCGAATTTATCTCCGTAGGGCCCGGTTATTATGAAGTTGAGAGGGCCCGGGTTGCGATCGCAACATAGCATCCCTGCCAGTCCGCCACTGGAGTTTCATATTTTCCAGGCTCTTTCTGTAGAATTCCAGGTTTGAGGTGTTTCTGCCAAGTTCCAAACAAGGAGAAGAGGGGGGGGGGGTACGGCTGGTCATTAGTCAGGGGATAAAATGCCCCGTTTGTCACTAGACACGACTTTTGAATAAAGTTGGACAAAATTTCTTTTTAGTACAAAACGTAGGAGTTTTAGCGATTCAAATACAAAATCAAGATGCCTTTGAGTTCTTAGTTGAAATGCAAAATTAAATAGCCTGTCACAGGACGTTTAAAAATTGTTATCTTTTATCATTCCTAGAGCAGACTTAACTATTAAGGGATATTTGATGGGACAAGAAAAAAGCCAGGGCCTATTTCAACAAATTTCCAATACTGCACATTTTTAAGAAATTTTCAATACTGCACATTTGTAATCATATTTTCTTAAAGGAATTTTTGTTGTTGAAATCAGTGCAAACCTCTGCAAACCCCAGCTATCTTAGCCATGCAAGTGTAGCGAGGAAATTGCCTGAATTTTGAACACGTGTATAGACCATGACGGAGGGATCACAAACAGATAGACGATAATATACACAATTGATAATAACATTTCAAAACAGCAACAAAACAAACAGAGGCTACAAAACCTGAACAGAAACATAGTCATTTATCTCTTGTAAACGGAGTCACTGTCTCATGTTTTGTCTGGACAGTAAAACAAAAAAGTTTTATTAGACTCTTTATCTTTCTTTTAGTTAAGTTAAGTGAGCTTCTGCTAGATGCCCAGAGCAACTGATAAATTATTACTGAATGTTTTATCTTCGACAAGATCAAATTACGAAATTTACAGCAATGCTGACATTTACAGGAGATGTTTTGTTTTTGGTTCTGTTAATTTCAATTTGTTTTAAGTTTTGATAAGAGAGTCTTTCCGATGGTTATACGAGAATAACAATACATGAACTCAATGTTCAATATGAGAACAACGAAGTGACGAGGAAAATTCACATTTTGTGAACAAAGCAGGAATCTGGGATAGCCGCAAAAAGACATTTTCACAAATCCCAAAATTCAATACTGCACATTTTCGAAATCAATACTGTACGTTTTTAAATAAATACTGAACAAAGTGTGTAATACTGCACACTAAAATAGGTCCTAGAAAGAGCATTATCATTCAAGAAAGGAAGATGCACAAATTACATAACAAAATATAGGCAACATTGCAAAAATCCTCTTCCCCCTAAATTATCATCTAATTTGCATCATTTATTGATCATTATGACCGTAAAAATCTGTGTGAACGTTCTTTAGTTAGGTAATAAGTGAACGTTCCCATACCCAACTGCCAACGCATCGATAATCTCATCGAAAATCAGAAAATCAGAAGAACGCATGCGCACGCTCGACTCTGTTGAGCAAGTTGTTCAAACGCTCTCGACAACGCTGAACAACACCTTGAACAATAGGAATGTTGTGTGACTCCGCGCGACTTTTTTAAACGTGTTCAAACTTCGCTCGACTGCTCTCGACTGCTCCCGACTTCACTCGACTGCTCTCAACAAGGTGTTCAAACACTCTCGACTTTTACTCTCGACAAAAATATAGAGTAGTCGAGTGAAAAGTCGAGAGCGTTTGAACGGGGCTTTAGACATCTAGCGCCAGTGGCGGCCTGGCCTTTTTAGCCTGGGGGGGGGCAGCATCAAAATGGCGCCCTCCATAACTAACACTATTGTCTTTTTCCTGAGAATATTGGCAGTACAGGGGCAGTGCCAAGAAATTCAAAGTGGGGGGGGGGCTCAAATTAATAGCTTTATTTGATTAAAAAACCAAAATTGGGAAGGCCCGGCGAGAGGCTGTCGGAGACCCTTGGTATAACTCTGAATAAAAGAGGCTTTCTTGCGAGCGGAGCGAGCAGAAAATTTTTGCGACCACGCCCTTTAGATTGGCTTAAAATACATTTCAAAATATTTCTTGCAGTCATTTTCTTGAAATCGTTTAAAAATTTTGCTATTTTTAAGGCATCCTTTTAGCACGTTTGATTAATTCCAGTCGAAAATGGATTTCATTACTTTTTAATAAGGAAAAGAATCCATCCAATCTTTGTATCGTCGAGATAAATTGTTCCTTTCATGAAAAATGAAGCAATGAGACAAAATCTACTGACCCCCACATAAGCAGGTTTCTGAAGGCCAGCAGAGCCAAAGAGACTCATCGAAAATCAAAATTTTCCCTGAAAGGGGGGCATGAGTCCGGACACCTTAAAAACAGACTGTCCCCGACACCCTAAACACAGTCTGTGTGCACTATGAGTGCTGTGTTCTCCACACGAAATAATTTAACTATGTAAGTTTTCCTGACAATCCTCTAAAAATTGATTAATTTTTTCGCCCCTGGGAACAGTACAAATGTTTTGTCTGGATAACACAGTACTGAAGGGGCACAAAGACGTGCTCTTGAAGTAAGAATGTTCTAGGGGGTATGGGGGCGTGCGCCCCAATAAAGTTTTGCATTTTATGGCGTCTTTTTTGTCTTTGCTGGCCTCCTGGAGACCTAATAACCAGACAAGTCGGTCGTATTTTTTTGAGTTTTCGGCGCCCTATGCAAGCTTTGGCGCCCCTACAAAAATGTCAGCTGGGGGGGCCCCGGCCCCCCCCCCCCCTGCCAGGCCGCCACTGTCTAGCGCCTTCGGCGCTTCTGTATCATTGTTTCTTCGCAATGGCACCCGAGGCGAGTCTGAAATCTCTTCAAGTCCCCAAGGCAGTGTTGAACCGTTTGGTCTTTCCTTTTTGGACCGATCGTGGCAAAAACTTCTAAAGAATGCATTGTCAAACAATGCTATGAAGACTTGGTGCCAGTTACACTATACCGGATTGCTATCGGAGCGGAGTAACTTTCATATAGGATAGGGGTTTGAGTTACACTACGCCACACCAATCCGATTTTCTTATTGTTTTCTGCATGACGCAATTCGATCGATAGTGAACAATGGCGCTTTCTGAGATTTTGTTGCTGTTGGATAATGCAAAATCGAAATCATCAAAACATTTTTGTATTTGGATTTCATCTCTTCCCAAATTTTAATGAAGTGGCCCTTGGGCCAACACAATCTCGCTATCCGTCCTAAGAACCCCCTCATTTATCTCTCAGTTTCATGGTTGTTTTCGTTATTTTATGCATAGCTATTGAAAACGAATTCGCAACAGCACATAAATTCAAAAATATCATCAAAAAATTTTATCTGGTGGATTTTGTGTACCAGAAATGCAAAGGAATGCAGGCTCATGAGCGAGCGGAGCGTCGTAGTATAACTGCTACCCTAAATAACACTCCGGAGTAAAAGTTACTCCGCTCTGCTCCGCTCCGATAGCAATCCGGTATAGTGTAACTCTAGCCTTATTCTTCGGTTCAGAAACGATTTGTTGATTTTTGCGAAAAAAATGGTTTGTTACACGCTAATGGTTCCCCTCTCCCGGCCACTGAGTTGACAGTTCTGCGTTTTATTGGAAGCTTAAGTGAATCTTGCCAAACCTCTACGATTCGTTCATTGCATATACATTATGGCCTTAGTGACCCGCTAATTGGGTGTCTTCGAATTCCGCTTTTCGTGAAAGGTTTAAGGAGGATTAAATCACAGAAATCTCCCCCTAAACTTCCAATAACTCCGTTGATTCTTCATTCTATTTTAGGTCACCTAAACCTAGAAATTGTCAACGATGTCATGTTTGGGCTGTTTGTTGCACAGCCTTTTTTGGTTTTCTCAGAGCTGCGGAGGTTATTGTTACTCCGGACAAGTGTGTTGGCAATACTTATCTGGCAGTGTCAGATGTCTCTGTTAGTAACCAATCCCACCCAGATGCGGTCTTTATCAAGTTAAGATATTCAAAAACTGATTATTTTGGTAGAGGATGTACATTGATATTAGCCAGGCAAGATTCGTTAATCTGCCCAGTTTCGGCATTAATTGAATATTTATGGTTAAGGGGTTCTTCGCCAGGTCCATTGTTTATTTGTAAAGATTCTAAACCATTAACAAAGGCTAGGTTGTGTAACATGTTACAATCGACCTTATTAGCCGCTGGAATACCTGGACATTTTACCCTTCATAGCTTTAGAGTAGGGGCGGCGACCACTGCTGCAGCCCTTGGCTTCCCGGAACTTTTGATAAAAGCTATGGGACGTTGGTCTAGTGAAGCATACAAGGTTTATATTCGTATTCCTCACCAAAGACTTGTTTTAGCTTCTAAATGCCTTAGTACTTCTAAATGTTTCTAAATTGTGATTATCTTTCGATTTCAAATATGAAAATATTTTTCATTTTGGAACCCGGTCATTGTTCTTGAAGAAAAGATTCAGATGAATGCATGCGCGATGATTTATTAATCTTATACTTAAATTTTTACGCTATAATGTATCTCGGCTACAGTGTAGTTGAAGCCCAATCGTTATGTTTATGGATTTTTGGGTTTATCCTTGTTTGCTTATGGATAACCATTTTTGACTTTTATTTTCTTTTTATAATTTGACTTTTGGTATAACGTTTCCCCATTTTTAACGTTACGTGATTATATCTTTTTTTCAGTTGGCCCTTCGTGCACTTGCTCGGCTGCGCCATAGTCGATTTGGGGCATGAACTACTTAAAAAAAACTGAGACATTGTTCACACGGTAGCTTGGTGTTCTTCTTCGGTGTCCTCTGTGTGTGGAGGCACTTGGTTTTGAGGGGAAATGTACCCTCGGTGTTGTTTTTTCCAGTGACCTCTGTGTGTGGAGGCACTTGGTTATGGAGCACAAGATCCTTGGTGCTATTGGCAACTGTCCTCCGTGTGTGGAGGCATTCAATTTTGAATGACAAGAACCTTGGTGTTATCGACAAGTTTCCAAGCAGATGCATTTTCAGAATAAGACTCAAAGATCGAAGATCGTGGTACTGTATTTCTTCTCATCTTGCTGAATTCACTGGTGGGTTTTTTTTTTGTCAATTTTTATTCTTAACTAGTAAAATGATTGTTCCACTTCATGTTATGTTCAGGATGTCTATGAGAAATTGAGAGCTGTAACAATACTTAGGTGTTACTGTAAGGTGGTATTCTCTCCCAGGCCTTTTCTTTGCTTATTTTGGTTGCGTTTCTTTGGGGGGGTTGGGGGAGCTTTGCCCGTGGCGGAAGAAGGCCATTGTTCTTCTTCTCAACCCCCTCAAAAACGGCTGGGTTTTATATTTATGGCCGTCTTTGCGATTGGCGCACCGACAGCCCAAAAATAAATGGTCCAAATGATGAGAGAACGCCACCTTCAGTCTTATGATTGATAATTGGTAAAATATTCTGAGGACCATCTTACTCTTATTTGCTAACGGTTTTCGTTTGGTAACCTGGAACAAATATTAAGCGATTTTATTCATTTTGCTATTGTTATGCGCTTGTTCATGGTGCTTGCCCCTACCTACCATACAAGTCTCCCAGCGTCTCTGCATTCAATTGTTTACCATTCACCACTCTGATTGGCAATTGTAAGGGTCCCTTGAAATAAGAGGCCATAAGAGTTACCACTCTAATATCCTAATGCCTTTTTAGGCAAATGATGATTTTAGATGGAATAAACGTTTCACTGAATTAAATTTATTATATATTATTTATCGCATCCCATTTTGTATGTTCGAATTTTATTTCTTTACGACTTCCTCCGTTTGAGAGTATGGTGCGAAGGAGCGCAATTGTATTAAACAACTGTGTGGACAACAACTGCAACAAAGACAACCCAATCGAAATTTCAAAATGTCGTTAGTTTGACTTCCGAATTATTTCAAACAAAACACTTGGTTATCATCCAGTTGAAGACGGGATAGAGCAGTTGACTAGGAATTTTACTACTATAGAAAGAGGAGAGACTACACCATTGCTGAAATGGGAGATTTATTTGGAGATTACGAGAAGCAGTTCAGCATTTTGTCAGCTGATATAACTGCGAAGATCGGAAAAGTTCCCAACCTTTCCGGAGGCAAGTTATCATTCTTGATCTTAATACAGTTTCAGTTTCATTTGTTTTGATTAAAGGTTTGAATGAACAAAATCAAGTTCATTCTAGAGGGTCAATCTTCTACCCACAATCATAATCAATCGTAAAAGAATGAGAGGCCATGGCAGGTCGCAGGTGTATTTGACCCTCTCTTACAAGTTTCTGATTTTGTAAAATTTTTGCCATATTCTCTAATAACTTTGTACACTGTGCGGCAGGGTTACTTGAAATTAGTGGTGTAGCGTGACTTTTTGAAGTCGGTATGGCAATTTAGAGTGCATTTGGAGCAAGGCTCTTAAGGCCTTTGGGAATAAATTAGCACAAGTGTGGCATTTCGCACCCCTAGACTGTTTTAGGCATGTGATGGAGTGCTATTGGTGCTTTGTCTTATTTCTACAAAGGTTTACATACATAGTATATGGAGCCTTAAAAACCCGCATTCTCAAGTCATTTCTTCAGTTTTCACACAACTTTAACAATAAATATCTCTGGTGGCATAATGATAAAGGAAAGCTTGTGAATATTGCCAGGGACCAGGGACCTTTACTAAATTTGATGCTGAAAATATTTTAGATGCAGTTCCTGGCAATCTCTCCTGCAACCAGCCGTGATGCCAGTCTTCATGAAACCCTTGAAAAATGTTAATAGTTTGGTCCCCACTTTCAATTGTGTCTCATCAAAAGGGATATGAAAACAGTTTTGAAACGGCACAATTTGAATATGGCATGATTTGAATATGCCACAATTTGAAAACAGCATGATTTGAAAATGGCACAATTTGAAATTGGTACGATTTGAAAACAGCACAAAACATTACAGTGCAAATGCTTGAAACAGAACAATTCTAAAGCAGATTTCCCTCTCATTGAATCCAGAGTGTTATTATTCTGTTTCCAAGTGTAACTCTTGAAAATGTCATGCCTTTATCACAACCTGTTGTTTTCCAAATTTTCCAGTTTTCATATGAAAATGGTACAACATTGAATAATTTGTGGCAGAACGGGGCATCGTCATCAGACAAATATGCCATATTGCGTAAGCCCTTTTGGGGAGAGTTGTTTAGCGTTACATTGCACTCTGTTTGTGTTTAACCCAGCTGGTGGTAGGAACTGGATACTGAAACCACTGGCGTAAAAGCAATAGTGTACAGAAAGCGAGCTTTTCTGCATGGGCTGTCGGCAAAGGCTTTCAAATGAAAATTGCAGCTCCTTCGAATGATGATCGGATAACAATATCTCACACACAACTTGCACAAAATCTTTATTATATATTGCTTATTGTAATGGGCTTGATTGGTATAGCCTTAAATGTCATCATTGCCCCATTTCAGGAATATGGCGAGTTCCTAAGTGATCCATTTACATTTCTTGCTGAAGATGCCAAATTTAGGAGTATAGATCAGAAGAAATACGGCACAAATCTTATCTAAACTGAAAGCCTTTGTTTGAAAATTTAACTTAATTTACCATTTGAAATCGGTATTTTAGAAACATGGGCATGCTAACACAGGTTTTTACGAGCATGGATGGCTTCTTTTTTACACAAGACCTTTAATGTGCAGCTGGAATCTGATATGAAGGTCGTGGGGCCAGACTGGAAACTTTGTTTCTTGCACGGGCAAGTTCACGCACCTGGCTGCGCGACTTCGTGCCTGAAATCACACACTTTTTGTATTTGTATTATTAATAATATCAAATGCAATCAAATAGAGACTTTGTGCAGCCAATATGCACAAGTGCGCAGATGGAAAATTTGAGTATGTGGGCAATTTATTGCAGGCACGGAACAAACTTTCCAGTCTGGCTGTGGGGGAAATCCTTTGAGTGGGGTAAAATTTCCCAGAAGCTATAGCTGCTCAATGATTATTGATGGTGATTAGTTTGCTTTTTCTATAAACTCTGTTCTATAAACTGTAAGGGCAACAATGTACTTAAAAATGATACAGAGATGCGATTATTATAAATATTTTTTTACGCAGTAACAATAATTATAAAACTGTTTGCCAATCTTTACATCCATTGGTTGCACTGTGCTTTGTATATCCCTTTGTTCATAGAGATAATTTTATTGATAGGATTTGCCAATGATATTATTATTGGATGGGCCTAGGCCAACATGGTAAATTGTAAACTTGTCAACATTGTTCTCCAATCTTTTTTAACAGCCCAAAAGAAAGATGTTGTTTCAGAGATTGAACAAAAGCTTGAGGAGGCTCAAGAACTGGTATGAATTTGCTTTCGAACTAGAACATTCATTGAATGTGATTTTTAAAAAAAAGTAAAATTATTTTATAATAACAATTAATATATCATGCCACCCACCCCTTGATTTGCCAAAGAGTGCAATTCAGTGTACTCCTGCAAATTCATTCCTGGTATGGCCTGATATATCTACAAATATATGCTAGATCATCAAATTAAAGGAGGAAAAATCAGTTGGCAAAATCAGTTATTTTATCAAACCTAGTAGCTATTCATAAACATTGTGTTGCATTTAGGAAAAATTTTCATGAAGGTACCGGAGAAAGAATTTTCATGAAGGTGAAGGAGGAACAATTCTCATAATGTGAGGGCAAATTATGGCCGTATGAAATAGGGCAACCAAAAAAGGAGCTATATTTACTCTAATGGTGCCATACAGATCAACTGTGCAATACATAAGAGTATGTTTAAGTATGCAGTCACTTTAAACCCCAATCAGTGAACAGAAATAACCAGTTTGCCAGAAAATGTTATTATTATAGTATTTGGAAGGAGAGAAAATTGAGACACATGGAAAGGCCAATTGTTGGGTCTATCAATAATAGCAATTTTGATTGTAATATGTGCAGAAACAAATAACGCTAGATTAAACTGAATCACCCAAACTATAAACTACATCAAAGCTTAATGTCAAAGTTCTAGTAATAGACAAAAAAGAGACTATGGTTTAAAAAAAATATATCTTACTTTCAGCATCTAGAAACCAACCTTGTAGGAGAAATACAATAAAATAGTATTGAAAAATCATTTTACAATATTCTTCTGTGCTCAAAATATGTTTTAAGTAGTTTTCAGCATTTGAATAATGTCTTAAAATAGTTTGATGCTTAAGTATGAAATATAGGAAACTTGATTTATAAAGTTTTTTTTAGAATTATAAAGTAAATTTTGATTTCATAGGCACTGACAAAATTTCGAGACACATTACTGCCTGTTAAATGTGATTTTTATTTATCTTGTCTAAAGCTTGAGCAAATGGATTTGGAAGTCAGGGCAATGGGTTCAGAAAACAAAGCTAAATATGGTGGAAGATTGAAAAGCTACAAGGATGAAGTCTCAAGAATGGAAATGGATTTGGTAACACTATTTTTAGTTCTGATTTGGCACCACTGACGAATGTATTTTATGCCACATGTCAGATAAAATTAAGTTTCCAGCAACTGGTTTATGGTATACAAAGAACAAGAAGTTCATATTTTCAATTGAAATAACTATCTAGGAGAAGTTTCCTAATATTTTGAGCTCATATTTAGTTCTTTTTAGGTATTTCTTGGTAACCTTTCAGACTTTTTTGGTCTTCCTTGTATCTTCACAAGTTTTTCAGATTTTAGAAGATTACTATAAATACGAATCTTAGCATTCTAATTGACAGGAATTACAAAAAAGTTTTCAAAAAAGTGATTTTAGTGAATTCCTTATTTCAGAGAAAAGCAAAAATAGCTTTCTCAGATCAAGAAGCTGCAAGGGCAGAACTGTTGGCAGGGGATGATGGTACTCATTCAGAAGATCAGGTGGGCCATTTTTAAAGTTAAAAATAAAACAAAGATTTTTATTCTGATTGCACAAAGCAAAGAACTCCCGGGAAACTTAAGCAATACCACTAAGCATGCTAACATTCTAATTGATTTTTTCTTTCTATTGAGTTTAATTGTTATAATACAAGTTTATATTTAAATTTTAAATTTTAGGTTTAAAAAAGCACAGAAAACAAAAAAAAGCATGCCAAAGTGCTTCTGCAATACAAGTTATGGAAAAATGTATATAATAATTTTATACTACGTGTTATGAACAACTTTTGGCGGTACAGAACTTGAAAAAGGCTTTTAAAAAAGCAGACATTTTACAACATATTGGCTAAAAGTTTTTTCATCTGACGCACCTCAGAGCATAAATTATGACATTTTATGCCTAAAGGAGTGTCAGACGAAAAAGCTTTTAGCCAATATGTTGTAAAATGTTTGTTTTTTTCAAAGCTGTTCACAATCTGCTATATTTATTTGATTTTAGAGAAGTAGACTGCTAGAAAACAGTGAAAAGATGGAAAGGTCAAGTAGAAGGCTTGATGATGGCCTGAGAATGTGTATAGAAACAGGTTTGTTGTACTTCATAGAACCTGCTTACCAACTTTTGAATTTAGTGTCGTCTCTAATTAAACATAATATATACATAACCGCCTCTTTTTTACCTAAGATGTTTTCTTTGCCATTAACCACATATTAAATAGTAGAGGATTGATTATGTTCAAAAACTACTTGAAAATGGCTAATTTTGATGGCTCAGAATTTAAGCCGAATTGTTATCATGTTTAAGCTATTTAAGCTATTATTGATGAACCCTGGCCATTCCAATGAAAGGAACTTTTGTAGCTGTATCTCTGAATATAAAATGCCCTTCTTTTGTTAGTCTTAGATAACTGTGACATTTAGAGAATCTCATTTTAGAGGATATTGGCAATGATATATTGCAAAATTTGGAGAGAGACAGAGAAACAATCACAAGAACCAGGGACAGGGTATGTTTGTTGACTTTCTCTTGAACATCCTGCAAAGACGAGCTAGTAACATTTCAAAAGCAACTGATAAAGCTTACATCATGGAGTTCATTGTCATCTACATTGAGGTCTATCTATTTAGTTTAGCTATTATATGATGGAATTGTGTTTGTCATTTCAAACATTACTTCTTTGCAAGGGTGCAGCTGCAAGGAGGGTGTTATGGGTCGTGGGAAACTTTCAGTTATTGGACCTAATTGCTACTCTTTTGAAGTATTATTGGACCTATATTATTGGTCCAACCACGCACATTTTTCTGTGGTGAAAAGTTCCAATTTTGTTTTCTTTTAATTCAAGCTACGCACTACTGACAGCAATATTGGCAAAAGTTCTAGAATTCTATCAGGAATGATGCGACGGTAATTATCATTGATTGTTGTTGATTAATTGATCGACTGACTGACTCATAGGCTGATTGACTGACTGATTGGCTGTTGTGATGTAGTGATTGATTGTAATGATTCATTGATTCATTGATTAATCTTAAAGCCTTTTTTGTTTCCCTTTTACCTAATACAAGTGATCTTAAGACATCAGACAGCTCCCTGCTAAACTCCAAATGTTTTACTCTTTACGACTTCTTCACTGCAGTTTCGTATCTTTAAAGCACATTTAATTAAAAAGCTTAGCTCGTACATTTTTGCTTGGTCGTAATTTGTTTATGGAGACGCTTGTAAACTTATCAGTTTTGATTTTATCCAAAGTTCCACGTAATGTGAACTTCTATCTGGACGACTTTTAGACATTTTTGTATCGATATTTGGGTAACTCGTGCCATGAAATAGACTTGTATTTACTGATTTATCTGAATATATCTTTATGCTACTTCTATCTTTTTATGTGACATGCCTTTTAATGGGGTAAAAACATTTTGATAAGAGCGCCTCTTGTATGCATTTGTCCGCCCACTTTAATGATTTTGAGGTATCACATACCTTCTGCGATATAAATAACGATCAATGTAGGTAAATTTTACCAGGAAAAATTTGACTTGATAACGGGCTATGCTCGAAACGTCGTTAATTATTTTAAAAAATTTGTCCTGGTACAATTTACTTACATTGATCGTTATTTAAATTCATCATATTGTACCGCACGCATTTTAGTATATTTATGGAATCTTCTCCGATATACTATGTGATCATGAGAGACTAAATTTCAAATTGCCAACCGTTATATAACCGTGGCTCGAAAATGAATACGTCTGTTGAACGGACTTAACTTCAACGGAATAAATAAAGTTTTATGAGTCCTCCCGCGCCCAATCGCCGCCCCTCGACATAAACTTCTGTAAATCCTAACAAAAACGCCTCGAGTATATTGAAAGCATACCCTTATTGTAAGTGGTATTTCCTCACAAATCTGTGTGGCTTAGCAAATATATGTAACTTAATACGTGGAGATTTTAAATTTTGTTTCGGTCATAGGTTTTCACTTTCCCGTTAGGTCAATGTCGGTTTGGCATTAAACTCGCCAGCCACTGACATTATTCATTGATAATGCAAAGGATCAAGAGTTTTAATGAGTAGGATGTTTTAGAAAACCATTTCTATTCATTTGAATGAATTCTTGGAAGTCACCTGCCAGTTCCTCTTCCTGTTACTTGAGTCATTTTCAGAGGTCTCTCGCATTCCATGGGTAATACCATTTCTAGCTGATTCTACATTTTGTCAAAATTTTGTCTTGGTTTTTGTCAAAATTTTGCCTTGGTTTTTGTCAAAATTTCGTCTTGGTTTTTGTCAAAATTTCGTCTTGGTTTTTGTTAAAATTTCGTCTTGGTTTTTGTCAAAATTTTGTCTTGGTTTTGTCGAAAATTTTTCTTGGTTTTTGCTCGTGTCGGTTCCGTGCCTTGTATATACTGGCTGAACCAGACCTTCTCCAGGGAAAATTTGATTTGCAACACCACTGTCAGTTTACCGTTCGATAAAGGTTCAAATCTTTATGGGAAATGTATTCTTTGTGCGTATAAATTTCGTAAAAGATTGGAATTTGCAAAGCATTTGTCTTGATGACGCAGTTCATAGAACAGAAGAACTTTAGTTACAACTGGTATTTTTGTAGCAGCAATAGGTTTTGTCTGTATGAAATTCTTATGTCTGAATAGTTGTACTACAATGCAATGATTGTACATGGGATTTTGTTTTGCATTTAATGGATATATGAATTAAAAGAGGTTTCACAAGTTGCAGGGTAAAAAACAAATAATTTTGATATAAACAAGGAAGATATGGAAGCAAAGAAAACGGTACGGTACTGCCCAATCAAATGAGTGCCTGAGAACGAGGTTAATGACTGAATGCTTCTGGATTCAATATTTTTAGTGACATTGACAGTATTTCTGTGGCATTGTGTATTGATATACTATTTTTGCATATTATTTCTTGTTCAAGAGCAAGTATCTTGCCTATAAGTATAAACAAACTGTTTCTAATATTATCATCAGGTACCATCTTCTACCATGACCCTCCAACTATCTCAAAATCTGAGTTTTGGTTTGTTGTCATGGTCATAGATAAAACTATGTTTCTAATATATTTTACTGTAAATAGGTTCCAGTGCTGAGCTAAAAACGAGTTTCTTTTATGAAATGCCTATATCCGCACTATTCTGTTTATAAGCCCTATCAATGAAACCTTAATCGTTTTTTTTCAGGATAATCCAAAACAGGATAATTCTGGCTCTTGTCTGCTTAACGATTCTGGCAGTTATCGGCTTGGTGATTTACAGTGTTGCCAAGAAGTAAACAGATGAAGGTATCGTGCCATTCTTAAGCCTGAAATACACTATCAGTTTTTATTAGTTTTTTGACTGACAGTTTTCAGTTTTTCAAAAACTGATGTCCTCCATACATGATCAGTTTTCTTCAGTTTTTTTGGTATGGAGCTTGATCTTGAACGAACATCAGTTCTTTTTGCTGCAGCTTTGGTTGTAAAGAAAAAGCGAAAATACCGAAAAAAGAAAAAAGAGATCGTTTTCAAGCTATTCGCATTTCGAAACCACTTTTGAGTCTGACGCTACATTTCATAATGATTTTTCTTACTTCCACGCATATATAAATTCATCTGAGTTTGTATCTTTCCACATTTTCAAATCAACGCTGCTCTATAAACAATACTTAAAACTTAAAACTGACAAAGTTGGACGTGTTCAACTTCTTCAGTCAAAAACTGACGGTCAATAATGCATCATTTTTTGTCAGTTCTTGTTAAATACACAATAGGTTTTTGACTGAAAACCGAAAACTGTCAGTTAAAAACTGATAGAAACTGATCGTGTATTTCAAGCTTTAATCATTACTTTAGCGATGTTCGTAATCTGCAATTTATATTTGTTACTTCCCAGCTTCCTAAAGTAGGTTCTGGAATACAGAGAAGCTATACTTGTATTTTGGACCTGTAGTCCACGACCCTAACCACTAAACCTGCATTATCGGTCGAGGAATAGAGTGACCATGGCTCCCTACTTTTTTACAAAAGAAAATAATTTTTGTGCAAAATATTTTTATGAGCCAATTTCCCTTGGAAACCCGCCCTCTTTTTCTAACTTTCGCCGGACCCTATGATGAAGGGAATTTTTATGTTCATCGTGTTTATGTTAAAAAAATATTCATCGTGGTTGTTTTTTAATTTGGATTTTATGAAACCTCGACTTGAATAAAATGAATATGAAGAGGTTAGAGATAATGCCACGAAGGAATCCAAAAGTGCTTGATTTGTCCTCGTCGCCAAGTCAATGCTGTTTCTCGAGTGAACGAACAATGCTAAGTACGCTCGTCTCACTCAGAGTTGAACAGAGCATCAAAATATATACATGTACAGTACGATACGAGGATTTCTTAGATTAGAATAGAGCTCTGGGCACTAGCACAGCTCCATTTTTCCATGGCTCTCGTGTTCAAATATAGTATGAGCAAAAATAGGATGAGCAAAAATAGGCTCTATAAAAGTAGGATGAGCAAAAATAGGGCTAGCATTTCGATTATTCCCGCCAAGGCTGTTAGGAATCAAGGACATATTTCTGTCCACTTTCTGAATCTCCAACTAGAAGAGATTGCTGTTGTCTAAACTAGAAGGAGTGCAGACCTCTTTGTGTTTAACGACACATCGGCTTCTTTAAGTCATCCCAACTCCTGATGTCCTTGTAGGCAAGAGCTTTTTGCGTGATTTTGACATACATCCCCCTTTCAATGTCTAACTCCCTTTCAATGGTTCTAGTAGCCTGAATTGCCGAAGAGGTGGAAGTTTAGGACTTAATTTTGCTTCATTAACAAAATTTACACCGCCCCCACTCCTTACAGCGCTCTATGGTTCCTGGTAATTGCATCACCAGCTTATTAAATGCCCTCCTAGATATAAACATCAGCATAAGGCAAAGAAAACACTTACTTTTGCCTCTGATAACGTTGTAGCCATTGGACTTTTGCCTCTGATTTCGGATATAGCTTGACTCTCCAGTTGCAGTGGTTGCACAATCCTGGCGCAGGCTTCATGGAGTTTATCTAAATTTGAGGGATGGATGTAGATTAACATAGTTCTTACCCACCCTGTTCTTACCCATCCTGTTTTACCCACCCTGTTCTTACCCACCCTCTTCTTACCCACCCTCTTCTTACCCACCCTGTTCTTACCCACCCTGTTCTTACCCACCCTCTTCTTACCCACCCTCTTCTTACCCACCCTCTTCTTACCCACCCTCTTCTTACCCACCACCGCCGCTCTGCTTTTACGGCATTGAATAATTTTTTGTTTATACTACATAGCAGACCGGTAAACAGTTATCTTCATTCAATCTTGATAAATATAAGACCATTAATACGTAAGCAGATACGAAGGATATCATACGCTATTTTATCCGTGCATAATTTAAAGCTGAATTTCATCATGCACTGTCATCCGAATAGATTCGTTTAGAGTTACGTGGATTTATCTTAATTGCAACATGTGTACTTTGTTGGATTTGGCCCAATTGAAATGCATAATCTAGCAGTGATGTGGGAATAGATAGAATGGTTTTATTTATCTGAATTTTACAATGTAACAATTCTAACTATTCGCACCAACGCCTAAATTGTAAGGATATGAAACAAAATAATAGAAACTTTGGAAAGTGATATGAAAGAAATATCATGAACGAATCCAATCAAGAGAGTAGACTAATTATACGTTTCTTGATTTAGTCACCTAAAGGAGTAATCCCTTCTGCGAGAAAATTCATCAAGTGGAGAGCCGGTTTTATGATTTCTCTATAGTGAATATTATATGGTAGAAGCAGTTTTAAAGACAGATTTATCATTCCATTTCTAGAAGTTTGTAAATGGTTTTTCTCTCAATACTACGGATATTTATTATCTTTTTCAATTTATTGATTTATATCAAATTTTCTTTTATCATCTACTTTTTTAACATACGAAAACAGTAGTATTGAATATTTTGAGCATGTATTATCTCGCTTCAATATCAATCCTAATTTTTCCTGGATCTGCACGTCAGAATTCAAATAGTAATCTATTCTTTTAAATTTCAGGTTCGAGGGTTGGTTGTTGGTTGGGAAGAACCGTCCTTTATTTCACGTTGTATCAATATGATGTATAAAAGACGAGTCCTAGCATTACCAACTTTTGTGGAGTATTTTGTTATGATTTCACCAGTAGTGTCGAATTTAAATTTATACATTGCTAATGCTAGCCTACTCTCGAGGTTGCTTCCATCAACATTCCCATTAATATTTATTTCAGGATTCTTTATGTGACCCACGCCCCCCCCTCCCCCGCTCCTTTTTTTAATCTCCCTGTTTCATCGACAAAAACCTTCGAATAAAGATTTCTTTCGGAAGTCGAACTGTTCTTAGCTTTAACATTACCTATTAGAGGTCAACCCATCGTTTATTAAAAAACTTATTTTTATTAATGTTTAGACTTGGCCATGACTCCCCTCCCCCTTTATTTCATAACACGTTTCTCAAATTTAGGATTGATCTCTTATTTCTATAAGACATAGCTACTGTAGCGTACGAATACCTTAATAATTTTTTTTGTGCTCTCATAGTAGCACCTATGCATTCTTGTAATTTTAATAGCAAGGGATAAGGTGAAGCGTGATGAACAATCCGTCATCCTTAATATAACAATTTTTCTGTAGATTTTGGGGACTTTTTGAATTTTCCTAGAGGTTTCCCTTTTTCCCGACCCTGTTACGTTACCGCTGTTTTCTGTAAGCGAATGCAGAAAAATATTTTTTGTATATATCCTGACATGTGAATTCTTAAGCTTGTTTTCTGTTAAAAGAAAAGTGGAGCTTAATGAATTCGGGATTTGACCTGGCTTTACCGTCTTGTGCGTCAACCTTTGGCAAAAGCTAGAAGCTTTATAGGTTATAATTGATACGTATTAGCTCACTAGTGTCTTCATCGCCTCCTCTCCGCATCGAGGCTCGCTGTGCAGAGCACGGTTTATTACGTTTTGATTAGAAATGTATTCTTATTGGCTATTCAAACTCGCTCTTGACAGCAATAAATCAAATTTACCTATATCATACCAGTACACACCCTAGTCCGTCAGTTTTTTACAGAAAAGACATTTTTTCTGAGAATAGGGCAAATATATAGGAAGGGCTTGGGAGGGTGCACAGCGACCTCAATGCTACGAGAAGGCTCGAAGAACTCAAATCGGAGTTCGCCGAGTCTCCTCTAATTAGGATATATCCGCATGTAGTACTGATTTATTATAATATCTTGAATTTAAATGTTGTTGCACTTTCAATTTACTGAAAACAAATGTGTTTTTATGATCAGTGCCTGCGTTGTCACATTGGTCGGGATCACTGGTAGGGATATCAGTGATTGGTGAAAGGTTGTGTCTACTTGGATGCAGCGGTGTGGTACGATGCGCACGCGCACCATTTATAACTAGAAATGACCAGCAGACGTGTACATTTCAGTTAAAAAGGAGTTATAGAGAATTTAAAGCGCAAAAAACAAATAGACCAAAGCCTCTAATTTGAGCATGATGTAATTGCATACTAAATAACCTTAACGAAGCTTTGGCTCCATACTTTTGCTAGCCTGCCCCCCCCCCCCCCTTTCAAATTAGTGGCGTGGGCCCTGCACTATAGCTTAAGGTCAGATCTTTGAGGACCCGCGTCAATGTACAGTTCTTCATCGTCTACTGTCCCTAAATCCCTAACTCAATCACATCCCTAAAAAGCCGTGTCCCTGAATATTTGCAAAACCTTTTTACTAGCAGAAGCCAAAGTTCGGAAGGAGCCTTAAGAAAAGCTGCAAAACAAATCTGAAATAAGGCCGAATCACCTGCCAACACAGCTCTATCTCAAACTCCGTAGCGACTTTTTAAAAGCTGTCAATGAATCTACAATCTACGCTGAAATACCTGGCTACCTTTCACTATCAATCATAGTTAGAGAAAACCTTCACCCTGATCTTCTCTTGAAGACTAGCAACAATTGCCTCTAAATCATAGAGATTGTTGGTTTCGACTCCGATCTTGACACAAATGCAACAAGAAAACACAGCAAATATGCTTCTCTTTTATCTGATTTACAACGGCAGTTCAAGTCTGTCTCTTTTGTGTATCTTTCTACGAGCTCTCTTGGCATCTTCGGCAATTCCTGCAACTCATTCATCAAAATGTGTCACTCCCTCTCATTTGGTCAACAACAAAAACGGTTTCTCATCTCTAAACTCTCCGGTATTGCCATTTGTACTACATACTACATACTTTGTTGCAAAAATATCCAAAGAAAACCCCGGAAGTACATGCTTTTTCAGTTTGGGTTGTTTTTCCTCATTTTTCAGTTAACTCAGGCTAGCCAGTTGCAAACTACTTTTGTATTAAAGAGGTTGGTAATTGTAGCTTTATTGAATTGAAATGCAAAGTTTTCATTAAATGCCTTTGATGTTGTCACACAGCCTTGTTGTCGGCCCTCTTTTTCCACATTTCGCTATCAACATCCCAATGAATGAATTTTTATCCGGGCTGTCGCTTCTTGATATAATGGTCAAGAAAAGTCAATTTTCTTCTCGTTTTCTGCATTCAGTATAAAAAACCGAGATACAACTTTTTGTTTAGGGGGGGGGGCAGCACTAATAAATAAGTATAACTATAGCCATATTTCGAAAAAATAAATGTGTTTACTTGCGCTACTTAAGTTTTTTGGGGGCAAGGCCCTCGCCCCCTCGATTTCTCGGTCATTGTTCGTTTTCTCGGTCATTGTTCGATTTCTCGGTCATCTGTTACCACAACTGATGGATGACAATCTTAAGCATCCACAGAATAGGAAACCATGGTCGTCTAGGCCAAAAGTGATAAATTAAAATGGTGTTGCGAAGAGGATGTTATCCCAGTTTATGAAGAACTTGTTAATTGACTTAAGCGGAAGAAAAGTGTATGAATATTTATTTTCCCACGAATAAAAATGTTTACATTAGAGCAAAATGGGTCTGAGCGCCATGAAAATAATTTGAAAGTTAATTGTTCGACAGAGAAGCAACCAACCTGATATATCTCGATTGTACGGAGAGCCTTGTAGCACTTTAGTCAGAGTAGGCCCAGTCTCCTCCATCAGGGATTTCCAAGTTTAAGTATTGGGACAACTTTAAAACTTCAAAAACATTGTATGTGATATATTTTTCAAGACTTTCTAAAAATATTTGGTCATTGAACAAGTACAGTGGCTATTTTCATGAAACATTTCGCAAAACATTATTGATGTTTCGAGGTTTTTTATTTACGCCAAAAAATCAACCAGAAAAGTCCGTTAAGCCAGAAACGTTTCTTGAAATCAAGAACTGAGTTACAATTAGTTCTAGAAAGATAATTTTGATGACTTTTACAGACATTAGTATGAGAACCAACTATCCCATTCAATTGAATTCAATTCATTATCAGAACAACTTTCGTCTCTCGAAAATATGCCACTTGAACATCCATCACGCTCATTTTTCAAGAAGAAAGCGAAGTCTTCAGCTGTACATAATTTTTTAAGCTTATATGGTAGTCTAAAGGGTTCCAAGGAAAGAAAATTTATGCAATTATCATTTTGACAAAATAAGAGTTTATAAATGAATGTTGCCATCGTTTAGTCTGTAACGATCTTCGAAGTTTTGTCTGAGAAATTTCTTGTTGAACCGCAACCATGATGAACACTACACCATGCCTTTGTTATGTTCGAATGGATGAGCATGACCAATGATACCTTGATGTAGGGAAAGCGTTTTCGGAGTTGGAGGAAGGGGACTTCTAGGTCTTCTAGAAACTTACAGCATGTCAGTTCTTTTGCCCGAAGTAGTTGCTGCTCAGTTTCTAAAAGAGCAAATGCTGTGTCTATGAAAAATGACGATCTAGAGAGTCAATTCCATTTGAAATGAGAAATGGAGCGAATTTTATCCTTGCCCCCACCACTATTTTAAAGTGGGCGTGTTTCTTCTGACATGCAAGAACTCTTATCTTTGTTTTTCGAAAAGTGTTTTTACTTGTCTTTCTAAGACCAATTCCGGACAGCTACATGCTGCTTGCAGAGGCATACCTACCGGGGGGTGTGGTGGGGGGGGGGGTGGTGGTGTACTTTTCGAAAGTTGGTCGGTAAATTTTACGGATGGTCGGTAAATGTTATGGATTGTCGGTAGATGCATATTTTGACATTAGATAGTATATTGGTGTGTATAAATTGACTAACAAGAGTTTAATTTTGGTCTGTAAATTCACCCGTTTACTACCCCCCCCCCCCCCCCACTCCAAATCATCAAGGTACGCCCCTGGCTGCTTGCATTGTTAATCATAGAATAATCACATTTTGCGATCAAGCCAGTTGTGATCGGGCTCATGTTACCGGGTTTTTTTGGATTGACCTCCTTGCCAAGATCAGAAAAACAATGGGTTGACCTACTCTGCTCAATTTTTGTTCCTTTAAAAGAAAGTGAGAATAGGAAAATTCCCTCGGCCATTACAGATCACGCAACACAACTTAGGTCTTCGAGGAGTTATCGTGTATTGCTTGCGATCGTGTGAGATGCGAGTTGATACACGGTATGTGGTGCAGCACAAAGAACGGATGGCTAACCACGTGAGAAGACTCGAGCAAATGGTGATAAGAAATCTCACGTGGTATGGAATGGGAACTCGGCAATTTATTTCCAATGGAATCTAAACAGGGGAAGGCCTCTTTGTCCGGCTATTGGCATGTATCCTTTTGATAAACTACTTCCAAAGATTAACCTTCAACTTTGATAAGATCGACAAATTGCTAAAGTAGCTTAGGAAGCGGCTGCAAAATGCGGATGATTATCTTCAATGTTACCGTCGTTCACTGTTATTGTTATTGAAAATGGCCTTAAATTTTCAGATAAATCATCAGTAGAAAAACGGCAGTTTTCCTTTTAATTCTTCCTGGTCGTACTTCGACTTGCCTTTGTTAAATAGATTCCTGCTTGATCACGATATCCTTTTCGGAAAATCGATCATGTTTCTTGGGCCCTATTGCACGAATGAGATAGCAAGCCACGCTAGCAAGACAATCCAGAAACTTTAACAAAACTACTCCAGATTCTGCCGTCTAATTAATTTTTGTGCTCATTTAATACTTATTGATGCTCAAATTTTTTTTCGTTTTTCTTCAATATTGTTGAGTGCTGTTGTAAGATTTGTGGAGTCTTATTCTATCGCTGGGAATATTATTCTAACATTCATGGCTGTATATACGACTTTTTTCGTTATTTGTATAAGACTATTGGATACTGATGAAATGTTTCTTGGTTCTTATTCTGTTTTTAGGATCCAATTTATTATGATATTTGCATTATTATTCAATATACTTTGGGTCTTATCGTGATATTTAGTTTCTTTTTAAATATTATTGGGCGCTTATACAATAATTTCTCTTCTTGTTCTAATCATTTTTTTGTTCTTTTTCAAAATTTTCAGTACATTTTCTTAAAAACAATTTTTGCTCTTATTGTAGCATTCTTGCTGGTCTTCATGTAAAATTTCTTGACGCTCAGCAAAATCTGTTTTGATATGATTTACTATTTTATTATTTTATTATTTAAAATATGACTTATTATTTTGTTTAGATGGGCATAAGTATATTTTTGCTTTAGTTTTGATCAATGTTTATGATGATATTGTAATATTGTTGGGTTCCTATTCACGTTATTTGCATTTTTTGCGCATATTACATTATTGATGAATGCATATTATGATATTCTTACTTCATATTCTAATTTATTTGAAGAAAATTTTTTTTTCTAATATCTGCTCGTCATTATTATAATATATTATGTTGCTTAAACATCTTTATATTTTCGGGATATATTGTATTATTCTTAGCTGATTCTTGAAACTTGTATGTGCTTATTCCCATTTTTGCGGTTATTTGATTTTTTTGGCTTCCCGGTTATTCATAACCACTTTATTTCATCAGTACTTCAGAGTTGTGTTCAATTCATGCAAAGTGAAAAACTCCATAAAAAGAAAAACATTTATGGACAGGGTAAATTGTCGGTAGGTTTTCGTTTTTTGATTTGCCCCACGGTCTCAGTTAGTGGAAGTTTCATAAGTGTATTATCGCATGTCTGTTTTGATGCAAACGAAAACAATTTGTCACTTTTATGCATCTTTTATTTCAGTAGAAGAATGCATTTGTATTTGCCTTTGTTGCTACCTAGCATCCGAAGGTAGTTTTTAAGGACACTTAAAAGCTTATGCTTATCGAGCAGTATCCTGGTCCTTCTTCTCGATGCGACCACACCTCATCATTTCTACGCCTGGAATAACAGAGAGCTGGCGACTCTTCTCACTCTGGGTGGAAGTTTGGTCATGCCAGGGACTCGAACCACGGACCCTTGGGTCTGTAGTCAGCGCCTCTAGCAACTGAGCCATCCTCGCACCTGAGCCTAGAAGAATGCGTTATGATGATGATACTTGTTTTGGATGTACAATGTCAGCAAAGTCTAGATCTTTACTTGGCTGGATAATTTTGATCCTCTCATACAAATACGTTGAAAAGTAAAACAAACACTGGGCAAGAGTCAAGTTTGCTGTAACTTTTCACCTAATCAGCTTTTAAATCATGAATCGTATCATTAGTTTTATCCATTGAGCTCCACATTATGTTTGATGTCTACATGAAAACTTTCGATATAGAACGAGGGTAACATCAAAGGCGTAGGACACATAAGGGCCCAGAAGACAAAGAGACAAAATGTGAAGAAATTTTAGGTCCTTTCGCGCATTTGTAATTTCAATTAGACAACAATATTATTGCAAGAGTTTAGCCTCCTCTTCGCCCAGAAACGAGACCATAAACGAGACTAGCATCTCACAGTTGATAAGGAAATGCTAAGAACAACCTGAGTCAAATAAGGAAAAGCATATATCAATACTGTTTTCCAATTCAAAACTAAAAAAACTTTAGAATTACTGTCAGTTTTGAATAAGCGCTACCATTTCAGACTCTTAATAAAAAACTGGATGATTGACACGAAATTTCTTTCAAACGGCAAGCCCAGTTAATACCGCAAACCAGAGACTGCCCAATGACCAACCTGCTGTCGAAAATGGACCCTGGCATTGAAATTCTCTTGAATCAGCTTACTTTTTATTACATGATGATTTGTCAAAATAGAAATCAATCAAACTTTGAACCATGAAAAGAAAAATGGTTCAAAATAAGCGAGGATTACCTTTTTTACGATTACAGAGCCGATCACAGAGCCCGAAATCAAAATATATGGTTGGAAAAGAGAACAAGTTGTAAATGCAGACAAGAGAATCGAATGAATTATATTTTGAAAACAGTCTTTAAGAAAAGCGATCCTAATTTCCTCTTTGATCTGCCGCAGAAATTTATTGCAGGAGCTTTGATGAAATGTGTCGAGTAGACCGGTGCTTAGCAACTATTGTCATGGAAACACGAGTGTAGATACCATGGAAAAGGGGACCAACTTGATTAACTCTTAGGCTACAAATAACGGGATGTTTTCTGATGAATGAAAGGGCATTTTCATATTCATATTTGATATAAACAATTGCAGTATCTTCGTTTCTACTGCCTTGATTCGGAAACTAGTGAACATTTGATAACAATATATCGCCCTATTTGTCAGCCGCCATCAAAACTATCTTCGCTTCTTGTATGTCAAAATCCTAATCTTTATGAAATCACAGTGAAACGATAGAAATCAGTTTGGGATTTACGCATTTCTTACGTGATGATATATTTCATTAGAATTTATGAATTCTTAAGCTTCATAATATCTTTTAGTACTGTGATACATATTACATAATACTATTTTGCATATGCCTTAACAACCCTACGTTTGTAAAATATCTACTTTTTCAGACACTGGTCTCCCGGGATTGTGTCCTATCAAATAACAAGCGGAGCTTTTGAGTAAGTTGTTGCAAGAAACAATAGAAAAGAAGGAATTGCTGCTTTTTGGCAATAACAAGGGGGGCCTAGCCCCGTTTGTATATATGTATTTATACATATAGGTTGTTTATATAATGTATGTAGGTTGTTTTCAATGTCATTTTGGTGACAGTATAATAAACAACTCCTTTGCTAGTACAAGGCAGGTAAATAGTTTTCTTTGCGTTTTATTATCTCGTTCTCTTTCGAGCCAGCGGTGGCGCCCAGGGAAGGGCTAGTGAAAGCTATAGCCCTTTCGTCGGGAGCATCTAGCCCCCCCCCCATCGGAGGAAATTCTATGTTATTGTCAGAGCAAATTTGACAAAATATCATACGAAAACTGCTTATTTTAGGCATTTTTGCCCCCCTGTCGGAAGCTCCAACCCCTCTGTCGGAAGACTTCTGGCGCCACCTCTGCTTCGAGCTTCAACACTCGTTCTTCTTCAAGCTTCTACTTAAAGATACTATAAAAAAATTTATTATGCTTTCCAGAGAGATTGAGCTCAGGGGTGCCGTGAAGAGGGGTGGGGGCTCGCAAGCGAAGCCTCCCTTACAAAAATTCTTAGATTTTTCAGCGCGAGCGCATGTTTGGATAGACAAATTCTGTGTTGGCAACCAATTAAAGATTTTCCATCAAATTAGTTTTCTTGTGTCGGTGAATAGTTTGAATGATTTCACAAACACAATAGACAATCTTACATAAATGCAAGGATATTAGGTGTGGCCATGGGTGTGGCTTTTAGAAAACACCTACAGCACAGCCCCCCCCCCCAACTTCTTTGGACGGCATCCCTGATTGAGTTCTTAATAATTCGTGTCTAAACACCTATATGGCCTTGGTTGTATCTACGAACAGAAACTTTGCTCATGAAATCAAAATTTCAGTCCTTGCCATGATCTAATATCAGATATTCTGAGAACAGTTTCTCGCTCATTTAATCTCACTGGGCTACCTGCATTGTTGATGGCAAAACGAATTGAGACAAACATTTGCAGGAAAACTTTCTTTTAAAAAGGATATTAAGTGTTATCAGTTGAATCGTCTCAAGCTTCTTGGAACGCTTTTCCATGGATACATAAAATTGTACACCTCCATAATTTAACGTCATCGAAAAACATCAAATTCCTCACTGTCCTTTTGATATTATTTCAAGTTCAGAGGGTATCCGGCATCTTTCAATTTGGAGTATTGGCTTAAGGATTTTAGAATTACAGGTCAGTGACTCATTGAAACCTCTGCTGGTAATCTTAACTGTTTTTTATAGCCATTATAGCAACTCAAAACAGGAGCAACCTCACGGCTCCGTGCCGTGCCGTATATTTTGGTCTTGCCAGGCACCAAGGGTAACTTAAGAACCATAATCCATGAAGTTTATTTTGCTTATTCACCTTTGAGTAGCAAGCAAGAAAAAAATTTTTATACGTCTAAGAAAATATTTATATTTGTAAGAAAATTTGGTTTTAATTTCTAAAAGACTTTCTTTAATTTATTTGTTCCAGATTTATAGAAGATCAAAGCAATCAAACTGCAGATTGCCTGAATGACTTACACTATCCTATACTCGCATTCGCTCCACAATGAATATATTCGAATCTGCTTCATAACACCCATTAGAATTTTGTCTCCTGTTGAAAACTAAGTTCACATTGACCCAAAGTAGCCTCTACTGGAGTGTTGCCAAAGGTTATGACAGGCACAAAGATGACCCAAGTCCTTTGATTTCAATTTAACAGACATCGCGGTGACAGTGTGGCGACAAAGCCTAGAGTTAGTGCTAAATATAAAACTTAAAATTTCAAAAAATTTCATTGCTCTATGATACAAAGTTAAACCTACTTAGTCCCAGTTTTCTACTACGTACACACTTGCAGCCGTGTGTGTTGTAGCAAGTGCGCCATCATCCACTGCCCCGCCCACTGCCCCGCCCAGATAGCGTTTAATGTGCTTGAGAACTTTATATCCTCGCTGTCCAGTGACCAGATTTTACTTCTTTAATACCCTTTGAAATAACCTGCTTTGTGTTAGCACTACATTCCCTTGAGTGATCACGTTGGTATTTTCGGGAAAAATATTCCTACAGGTTACCACACAAAAATCGGAATCATTAAATAACGGTTTATATGGTAAGTAAGAGTACTTAACCATTATCGATCAAAAGACTGGAGGTGGCATTCTCTCATCATTTGGGCCATTAATTTTTGCGCTGTCGGTGCACCAATCGCAAAGACGGCCATGAATAAAACCCTAACCGTTTTTGAGGGGGTTGAGAAGAAGAAACAACGGCCTTTTTCCACCGAGTAGCATCACCTTGTTCATGAAAAGTCGCAAGCAATTCGGCCATTAACTAATGCACGAGGAAAAAAGTAGAAATTTAACATGCCAATAAAAACCTGAAAATACTTAGACATGGGTTGGGTGGGCAGCGTCGCTAGAGAAAACCTTTGCTTTTCACAGTCCAAAGTCAAATTGTCTCGTACCGTGTGAGAATGAAACTTTCCCAACACAAAGCTTATATACCCAAGGCCAATACACACTTGCACGCTTGTTGCACTCCTGTAAAATATCAATTTCTTCATCCTCTTCATGGTCTGAATCAACCATTAGAAATCCAGACCCTGCTATTGCAACATCGCTTTCCTCAATTTCAAACGGGTCAACATCTTTTTCGCTTTAGATTTACAATTGGCTTTTTAAAATCTCCCTTCCAGCTTTGCAAGGCTGCTTTTCTTTGAAACAATGAATGAGATTGTCTTCTAGCCTATCAGTTGCTAGGTTTAAAGCACACGACTTGAAGGACGTTAACCCTTGTCGGTTATTTTACTATTGAACTCTCTCGTCCCATAGATTATTTTGTGAAAAACAGAAAAGGAAACTTTGTTTCAGCTGTGGTTGCCAGACCGAGAAAACGCGAAGTTGGACTTGTCGTTCTAGCAAATTTTTCAGCCGTTGCTGACGATTTGAGGGTTGCCACTGTTCTCTCTGCAGAAATTTTGAAGATTAGAAAGAAATATTCTCACTTTGAGTTGATCATTAAACGACCAATTATAAAATGATTTCTTGTTTTTAAGATGTTGACAATAAAATATGTCATTTTTGCTAAATTCAAGTGAGTGCTCCGTCTGACTAGCGCCCCGTTTGTTTATGGGGCGCTTATTCAAGCAAAGGGCGCTCATTGCAAAATTGTCTACATCCCGGGGCGGTTATTTGACAGGGGGCGTTAATTCCGTCATTTACGGTAAGAAAGCTTTTGTTCCAAAATTTACTGCTTTTGAATGAATTGTATTTTTGCTTTTTACGCTCCAATTAGAATTTATATCATTCATTATCAGCTAAAGCCACGAAAACACAGATGTTATACAATTTTAGCTACGTCTCTTTAAAGATACAATTGATATGTTTTCATGGACTGTCAAAGTATTTTGAGTGCCCTGCCAAATTTAAGTTCTATTTCAGTTTCCACGGTGCCTTTCTTGATACTAAAATGAGTCAGCGCGATGTTTCGTTTCGATCACAAACCAAGCCCATGATCTATTTCTTGCTGTAAAAAACGGAGGTTTGCAATCTGCAATCAAAGTTTCATCCCTAATCTTAAATACTGAGGCAAAATTCTCTTCAAAACGTATCTGCTAACTTATTGCTTATTTTTTATTGCTTACTTGAAAACTTATTTATTGCTTATTGGAAAACTTATTTTAAAACAAAACATTTTGCAGCTAATGGCAAACTTTTTGAAGTGATCACGTGAAAGCTGTACATAAGCGACATTCCCCCACCATGGACAAAAGACTCATAAGAAAAAGTTGTTTATGAATGATGGTCTGCAATGCGGTGTCTGCTTTTGAGATTTGTGGACATTAATCAGAATTATCTTGATTTATTGAACGTGCAGAGAGGAGCTCCTTGTAAAAAGGATGATCAGAATATTTTAAAAAGATTGCCTCAGATTTCATTAATAAATCGAGCCAAAAACTTTACAAACAGCAGCAACAACAAATCTGGCATCGCAAAGATGTATGACTGCCTGGGTCATCAACTCGGTAAAAAGACTACATTTGGACAAACAGAGCAGAAAAATGAAATCTGGTGATAATGCAGAGAAGTTTTAGGAGACTAAAAGTTAAATCTTTGATTGAGGAGTGATGATAGCCCTAGAAAGCTCAAACTCTGATGCAAATGAGAAACACAACCCTCTCTCAGACATCTTCCCTGCCTCCCAATTTCTGATCCTATAACATAAAAATTATATACATTATAGACATGTCTTGACTCGTCGTCATTGTGACAATCTAGCACCAGTATTTATTCATTTTTCTAATACATTTGTCCTATGGACTGAAAACGCCCCTTTGGCTTAAAATGGCGTACACCAGCATATTGCGACAGAAGATTAGCTCTAGATTTTTAAAAGGATATTGTGCCGAGATGCAGAACAGTTTGTAAAGAGGTCTAAAAATTTATCAAGCTTTGTTAAAAGCTCAAAAACCTGAGAGGAAACTGTCCAAAAAGTTTCGAATTCACCCAAACCATGTTAGATATTGTAAATATATATTGAAACGAACCTTCTCTGACTGTGTGAACAGGTGAGAAATCGTTTTGAGTAAAGTAAAATTTCAGTATTTAAATAGACATAGCAGAATACTAGTTCTGTTTAAAATAAAAAAAACCTTTTAGCATTAAAAGTACAAGTGGCAAGGATCTACCAAAAAATATACAAAAATCTACCAAGTATAGCTTAGTTAATGCAAATTTAAAAACAAGAGAGGAGAAATGTCTACATTTTAAATCAAAGGATGGAATCTTATTTGGCAAGGTGAGTAAAGATATTAAAACCTTTTATTTATCAAATAGCGGTCGTGATCGTGCAAGCACGAGACATGACTGCCTTAGGAGTGGAAAATGAAACTCTTTTTATGTTTTCAATAACTTTCCTTCTAGCTTATAGCCGTATGGCACTTGTCTATCCTGGGTACCAGAACTTCAATGGAAGAGTTGGATAGAAATAGATTGGTTCACACATTTTCACTGTTCGCTCGACTCCATTTCAAGGCTCTGGTACCATGGTGCTAGTTCCTGGATATTGTGCTTGTTGATAAACAATGATTTCTTGTCTATATGTATATATTTTTATTACAAGTAGTTTGATCAGTGATTACTCAACATGCATTGCGTCCTAGTTATGGGAGTATTATCTACCAGTAAAGTAATACCCGGATTTGCTTTGCCCAATGTTTTGGCCCAAAAAAACCTTACCGATTAAAAATTCTAAATGAAAGAAGATCGGCATTTTCCAGCAATCCTTTAAAACAATTTCGATTTAGCATTTTCATTCAAGATTTTAAAGCTGAGCTGCAAAATATCTAGGAATGAAACTCGTCTTAATCATTTAGCAAAGTGAGTCAGCTTGGTCATCAAATTGGTCAACTTATTTTTGAGCCTACGATGCATTACATGGGTGTGGCGGATGGCACACATTTAGGAGCTTCTATTTAGATTCTCTTTTGCCTGATAAGAGGTGGGGGCTGCAGCGTTCGCAGCCCATCACTATATCCCAGCCCCATTGTCCCTGTTCCCTTTTGTACAAAGACAATAATCGTTCAACTTTGATAATCACGTGAAATCCAACCTTCAACTTGATGAAGTAAGCTTTATGAATAGACTACTTAACGTTCTATAAGGCGGTTTCGTATGAACCAAAATGTCTGTATATCATGTTGACAAGTTATACAAAGCACATGTCATCCAGTTTCGTTTCATTTCGGATCCTTTCATTATATAACTATACGGTATTTATGATAGCAGCCGGCTCACAATAACAGTTTCACCTTCTATGATTTGATAATCATTGGAAGTAACTAGATAATCTGATGTAAGAAGCTTCTATTGATTGCTTCGTGAAACATCTAATCAATGTTTACATGTAAATTCTGAATTAATCCAGACAAAGACTTTGTTTAATAACAAAATCCTCATGCAACGATTGCAAGAGGGGGCGTGCTTTCAAGATGGCTTTCGAGATTTTATCCTTCATTGTTCGTTTTCATATTGCATGTTATGTTGAGTGCAGTCATGTTAGACTGGCTTTCTGTTGGAAAATTTCTATCTTATTAAATGGGTTTTACTTTGCTGTGAACATTTCTCTCACAATTTCATTTTCGAAGGAAAGTAATCGAGAAAACAAGAACTAGTGCTACCCGTTGCTTCACTCTCATTGGCCAGGGGGGAGCTCACTTGAACATTTTATATCAAGGGGGTCAATCCGATAATTATTAGTAAGAACTTTCCTTGTGATCTGATACTTTTGGGGACCTGACTTAATAATTAACCTTTTTGATATTTACTGGTTCAACTACCGCATAATCATATCAAAAGCAGAAATAAAAGAACACACGTGTTTAAACGTATTATTATAGGAAGCAGTCTAAATTTCTTTGACTAGTGGTCACTCTTTTCTTAAACTTGCACTCTTTTCTTTTTATAAGAATGAGAAATTTTAAGTTCAGGCTGACTGTTTTCAATTTTTTCTGAAAATCTGAGGCTGGATTGTTCTTAGCTTGTTCTATAATCAATTGGGTGTATGCAGTGCGGCTGCTAGATTTTTCGCTCTAGGGGGTGTTCAGGCCCTATTTACCAACAAAGTAAGTGAGACAACCTTTATTTGCTTGCATTAGCCGACAAATTTGAATATTCACAGAAAAAGCACCCACACATGGCTAAAAATCCTCGTTTTGAGATAAAATGTTCAAAATTGCATTTCATAGTAGCTCGGCCTCAGCTTGTTCTTAATTTATTCTTAACTTTTGACCAATTTTGAGGCTCGTGTGCTAATAGAATTGTTCTTATAAAAACGAGTGCATGTGCTCAACAATATGATTTCATATTATACTACTTTTTGGTCTTATTGTCACATTTTAGCCGATAATTTTGGGTCGGTAAAATTTTCTTCTGGTACTTTTAAATGAATTTTAATAACTGCGGAAAAACCTCCCCGTATATAAAAAGTTGTCCCCACCAGGTCTCATCGGAGTGACCCTACTGGGTCTCATAGCTGCCAATTGAAGATTACTCATTAAGTAAGAGACATTTTGCTGTTATATGGGCGGGATGTTCTATGAAGGCCAAAGAATGAAGCAACAAATATAAGTAACAAATCAAATCCAGTCCTAAATTCAGCAAGAATACAAATGTTTGCCCCTCCACATTCAACTCCATATATTCTGAAATGAAAAGGGGCCTTGGCATTATTGCCAACCAGCTGAAACGTCTTCTATAGCAGAAAGTAATTCCTACAAAACGTCAGACAATGGCTCTTTGCTTGTATAGGACAATTCTTTATTATTAAGAGAAGTTTTTCAAGTCTTTCCATGTTTGGGTTTGGGCTAAGAGCACAAGGCCCTGAAGAAATGATTGTAATAATTTATTTTAAGCCTGCCACAATATCAGCATTTTCAATTACACTGTTCTTAGAAACTCCTTAATTAAACTCATTTCCACTTGTGTATTTTTCAAAGATTTATAAACTTTAATTTTCTATGAAGTTTATCCAAGTATATCTAATCAAAGATATAATCTATGACATCAGCAATGGAATCAAATGACTCAGGGATGACATCATACGAAATTGTACAATGTTTTCAAAATTGACTGAGGTATGGCCACCTGAGGACAGGCCCTTTGCCCGTCAAGTCATTGAGTAAGGTCCTGATTATAAAAATGATGAACCAGACTAAAATGACAGTAATCTATTAACAAAAAGAAGGTGTTTTACTGTTCATGTCGCAGTTAATTTACAATAGGTCAAATGATTGCGCTAGGAGCATTCATGACGGAATCTCTCAGGCAATTTAGTGTAAATTTATTGTATATATGGGTCTTTGATTATTTTTACGCAGCTTTCTTGGAAAAAAGGAGCTTAAATGGGTGTTGAAAAAGTGGGACTAGCAGTAAAAGACACCGTGCCTATCCAAAGAAGTAACACTGGAAAAAAGACAGGGAGGAGCCGTGCCACCTACGATATTAACTAATGAATCACATAATCAAACAAAGAAGAATAATATCAGCATCGCTATGCTCTTCCTAGTGCCAATATGATATATAAAAATGAAACGTTTTACGCTGAAATCTATGGCTCACGATAAGTTGTCGTCATGAAAATATCTGCTCTAAGATCTTGAAATGAAGAAGCAAGCAAGAGCCTAGGAGATGCACAGTAAAGAGATCGATGCCATCTGCGATCTTCAATTGAAATCGCAAAAAGAAAATGGCAAAAGAGAATGTCAAAGATTATCAGGAAGTCATTGTTTTAGAGACAATATTGAAAAAATCATGGCTACTGGCTAGAATACTTTTCTAAGAGTGGATATGACAAAGAAAGATATATATATTTGTTTAAGACATGGCCTACTACTGTTATTTGTGCTGTAGAAGATTCCAGTTAGCAAAAGCATAGAAAGTGAGTCATTTCCCATTGCGTAAAAGCCAATAACAGATAGAGGGAGGTAAACATACAACAGGACGTTATTTTCCCCGTGACCGTATGACCATTGGTTAAGGAAAATTACAGTAAAAAGTTGTTTTTTCACAGGAAAGCTTTGTCGTTTGAGTAATAGCTACAAAATATCACAAAGAATTCACTATCACAAAGTCTTGTACACATGCGACACTATCCTACAACCTCTATCAAATCTATGCATGCTCTAAGTGTCTGTCTGTTGTATGGTCGTTGGGTAGCTATGCCTAAGTTTGGACGAGAACCTGCCAATATGGTTCAAAATTTGGATCAATAATTCCGCACATAACTGAAAAAATGAGACACATACTTCAGGAAATTTGATGAAAACTGTACCCATAACGCCATAAGGCAATAAACATTTTTCAAGACACAACAGAATCATTAAACAAATTTTGCTTGTCCTTTCTGCCAAAATCTCAATATTACAAATATTTCATGCTTTCGTTTCTAACTGGACATCCATTATTCCCAAAATGGCACCCAAAATTCTGCATCTTTCTTCAAATGGTACCAATAATCCCGCACATAATCCAAAAACCGACACATAATTCTGCGCTTTTCAGATAAAAGTACCCCTAAACATTAGCACATTCCCGTACCTCAAACCTGTTGAGTTGATACTAATCCCCCCCCCCCCCCCCGAGGATATATGGAAGTCAAACCAATAACAGTACATATGATTAAAAAGTTTACTTAAACCTGAATAAAACAGTTGCCTGATGGTCGCATTGAGCCTTAAACTCAGAGTACCAACTGAGAACCATCCTACTCATCAAAAGTGCAAATAGTAAGCTACGCACATAGGAGTTTTATCACTAAGAGATATATGGAAATCATCGGTAAACCCTTAATTGATCTAAAAAACAATTTACCTTGCAAACAATTTTTGAAAACTACCTTTTGATGAACATTGCTTTGCCTCCTGGGCTATCAAACATAAATATACACCATCCGGTAGATTTGTCTCTGCCTAGAATATAGAGATATTTGGAAGTCAAAAGCTTTTATACATTAAACTTGACACCCAAAGTCTCTACTCGAAAATGAACGGCGACTAAATGAATACAGAGAACCTGATGAGGAAAAAGTGTGATAAAATTCATGTTATAATCAGGCTCGTCGGAACCGGGAGGCTGGGAGGACCCCCCCCCCCTAAATAATTGTCAATTTGTAGTATGTTTCCTTTATAACACTGTACTGAATGAGAAATAAAACAATAGGCAGTCCCCCAATATAAATTTCGTTCCGACGGCACTGATAATTCATTATAAGACCTCAGACGTCAAAAAGTAAGAAAATTCTAAAGAAACATTGGTGTAGCAAACAGAGGATGGAGGTGAGGGAGGGCAGCAAACTGCTCTCAATCTGCGTAAATTTCAAGAGCTGCAACCAAAGAAACATTTGGAGAGGTATATAGGAGCAATGTGGGGTTTTATCATCAATCTCCAGGGCCTAAAATATGAAATTTTTACAGATCCACATTTTTCATAAAAATTGGGCGTGGTACTTTTCTGGGATTGGCATCATGTGGGTGGCAAATATAGAAATTGCCATCATAGTGCAAATAGCATGTTCTAATTGGGCAAATTCTTAAATGAATGAAGTATAAGTAGCAAAAGCTGATTCTTTACATTATATGGATTGGGTTAATTAGAAAATTAGCTACATATAGCGATGTCTTAATATGTGAGCAAAGAGTTATCGAAAAGAAACTCTTTTACATGGTTTGTTCGGATCTCTGTCAAAGTTATTTTTTTCCTTTCACCTTCAAAATCTCCCTTAAATTAGCCTTGCTTCCAAGACTTGGGTAGTTTTTGGTTTTTTGGAACCATATCTTTGCAGCTTTTCTCGGAACTCGAAACTTGCGAGATCAAGCATATTAATTGTAATATTTATCTATTTGATAAGTTTTCTGGAGCTATGCTGCTTTCCCCACCTGCTTCTATCTTGTTGTAGGTGGGAATCAACCTCTCTGCATCGACAGAATTAGGGATTGCTGCGATGTCCGGGACAAAAGCTGGGTGAAGCTTTCTTAAGTCTTGTTTACTTATGGAAAGTTCTTAACTGCCTTCAGCCCATCAAATTCTTTGCCATCAAATCTGTTCTTCAAAAATTTTTGATACAATAAACGAAAACCTCGTTACAGATGGCAAATAAACTCTTCTCTCACCGATGTACAAATTGTGCTTGTTTCTTCTTATTTTCTTTTCGCCCAAATTGAAAGCATGATCTTTACCCCCATCTTGTTTGTAATGCGGAGACCACGCAACAAATCTCAATTTTGGAATTACGCCAAATTTGTCATAAGACTGTGCTAGATTTGCAAAACTTATGCTAGATTTCAAATCAAGTCAAGGCAACCCTGCTCGTGAAAGAGGCTAATGCATGCTCAGAAGATCAAAAGTAGCCAGAGCTGCGATTTGGCCTTTTTGACAACCCAGTGTACTCATTCTTCATATGATGACCAAATTTCTCCATTTTGGCAGTTTCTCAAAACCCCTTCGCCGTCATAAATTGATTTGGGTGAAGAAGCAAAATTTGGCTGAATTCTGGCAGCATGTTGCAAAAAACAACGAAAATGCAAAGGAAACAAAAAATTTTGCACAGATAATATTCAAAAATTCTTAAAATAGTTTCAAAATTGCAAATGATGAATGATGAAACAAAGCAAAAGATAACAGACAGTTTTAGATCAAAGCAAGTGAAAACTTTTGTAACCTACAAAGCAAATTTTGATTACGGTATCACTCCCAATAATTAGCAAAAATTTACGTTTTTTTTATACTGCGTTTAGCTGGCTGCATTTGGCTGCAACCACAAAATATGTGGCTGCCAACCATTCAAAACAACTGGCAATATCCTGAAGGTGGGAAGTCACAAATTACTCCCAAAATGAAACTACAGAATCTGGTGTAAAGTGTTTGCATTTGGTTACGATAGACAATGGATCAATGGAAACAATGTTTCTTTTAAATAATATCAAAATTTTGCCAAAGTTATGCTAGATTCCAAATTATGCTAGATTTTATGCTAAATGGCGATTTTTGGCCAATATCATTTTAATATTACGCTAGATCAGTTCACACTGGCACCAGCCCACAAGGGAGTGGCTGGAACAGGACAAGCAGGCTTGCCCCTAAATGTTTTTACGGCCACGCCCTTTGAAACACCGGAAACTACTCCTTTCAGAAAATATTTGCTTTTTCTGTCCTTATTCATAAAAATAACGATTTAAAGAAGATTTCAATTAACATAAAAATACAAAACCGAGTTAGATAAAATAGATCACACAAGATAAAGTTGATCACACAAGATAACATAAAGTTGATCACACAAGATAAAGCACCATCAAAAAGAACAAAAATTTGTTCCCAGAAGAACTGCTACTAATGCGTTCGTTAGCGCAAACTTTCAAAACACTTTCAAAACTATTATTGCAAAAAAGTTGAGGAGGACTATAGTCCCTTTTATACAACATTCCCAATTGAATGTTCCCCCAGCTACCACCGAGAGGCTTATTATCGTTCAGCTGCTGTAGCCTTGAGAGGAATCTTTCCAATGCTTCTCCAATTTAAAACACCCTAGTTGAAATGGTTTATAATTTTCTTTGAAATCTACTGAAAAATATCACATAAAAACCCCAAAATACATTACGGGGAGGAAATCACAATCTCGGTCTTGGTCTTAAGGCTCAGTGTCTTTTTTGAAGCAAGCCATATAAGCAAACTAAATTGAGATGATGTCTTGAAGTTAAAGCTGTATACAGAGTCCATCTTACTTCAAAATAGCACACAACAATATCATAAAGCGCAATTGATTTTTCTCCGCATGTACTGAAGCTTCGAGCTCTGAAGTTTCTTAATTCTTCTTTATTATCCATTGCTTATTTCTTATCGCAATTTTCTTACAAAAATGAGTGCAATACATAAACCTGGGATTGGGCATTCATTGCGAATTGGAAAAATATTCCCATTTCTTTCTTAGGCCTTTCGATTGGTATTTTATGCTGCACTTTTAAGAACATGCATTTTTTACAAATCCACACTTTCTACAATTACAGGTCCGCAATAGAGTTCTAAAATGTGACGTCACCAAAAACCTATTCTTAGAATTTTTGAATCTTAATCACATAACATAAAAGATCTTTATGAAATGCTTCCACATATGCAAAATTAGTCAAATTATGTCTAAAATCAGTTGAGATATTGCCAATGAAAGATTTGAAGTTTGCTAACGAATCAATGTTACTTTCGCTCTGTTCACCAATAAACATGTGGCCATATCTCTGCCAATTCGTAACACATTTGACTAATTTTGCGCATTTAGAGGTATTTCATGATGCTTTTTCAAGCTGTGGGATCTAATTCGAAAAATTCTAAAAATAGATCTTTGTGACGTCATCACTTTAGAACTCTATTTTAACTTACAATTCCACAAAATGAGTCAGATCCACGCTTATTATAGGCCCTGTCAATCTCCAACGAACGGCGATGTAGAGTTTTGAAGGCAGTCTCCTTTTTGTTGCTAAGATAGTTCTCGTTTCAAAGGTTCGATCCTTAGAAGTTTGCAAATAGTGTTAACAACCACAACGAATCCCGTTTATAAACAGTTCTGTCTGCTGTGTTCTTTGCTCCCTTTCATGTGCAAGACAAAGGAAGCAGAACGTGTGCAGAACAGTTTTATTCTTTTTGGCATGCTTTTACATAAAAGTTAAAAATTTAAGAGAGTTCTACTATTTTTTGAGAGAGGCTCTGGCCCGGAGATGGCTTTGCTGTTATGTGCCACATATAATACTTCAGTGTTGTGTTCAGAAGCGGACTGGCTCACCGGGACACCGGGAAATTTCCCGGTCCGTTCCTGCCCCAAGTTACTTTTTTCAAGAAACTTCAAAGCTTTCAAAAGGCAAATAATCTTCGCGAATACAGCGAAATTAAGATTAATTGCAAAGTTTCCCCAATCCGTCGTTATTGTTTAATGCATTGAAGGCGATCAGCAAATTCTAAATGGTTTTCTGAAGTCTCCAAAATAACATATTTTGTATAATTGACAGCAGAATCATAATTGTGGCAGCACCGAGAAGGCCTATTCTCACTACGAACCTGGCTAGACTTGTAATTTTTCAAGCATGTGTGCAATACTAGCAGTAATTCGACGTCTGTCGAGGGTTAAGAAGGGGTTTTTACCAGCTGACTCGCAGACTTTTTTGCCAATTGAATAATTGCTATCAAAATGAATAATGACTTGTGACTAACCATATTTAAATTTTTGATTTATGACAAATGCGATTTTTTTTTCGGGTGCCTGATACAGTGGCGGATTTAAGGGGAAAACGGGGCAGTTGCCCCTCCCTCACCGAGTTTAAGCAAGTCTGGTGCCCTTTTTTTGGAAATCATGCGCCCCTTTTGAAGAATGAGAATCAGGTGAAAAGTTTCCTACAGGAGACCTACAGGTTGATTTACTTCAAGGATTACCTCAAAATATACAATAAATATCGTTAAATGATTAAATGACGTCTTTCTTTGTTACTCAGAAAAGTTTAGAACGTTGAGAATATAGAGAAACCACGGAAAAAGATCTACAAAGAACTTGCTTAATAGATGTCTTTTTAGGGACATTTTGTTATAAAAGCGAGCCCCCACAAAGAATATTAATCTCACTCTAAGTAGCTGCTCTTTCTTGTTTGTTAAATTCATGTGTTGTGCTAATCGTAATGTTTGTGCGTCTTTTTGCAACTAGGATTACATTATTTCTCTCCGCTTCCCTAGCCCCTTCGTCAGAAAATTTCTAGCGCCACTACTGATTGGGGCCCTTTTTATTGCTTTTCTTGAGGGCGATTCACTCTTGCAAATAGCGTACGAGATTTTGCCTAAAAATAAAGGATTTCTGGGGACTTTCAGATAAAACAACAGGATTTTCACGAAAGATGTATGAGATTTTCTTAGAGTGAATTGCCCCTCGGCTCTGCCCGGTGGGTTGAAAGTTAGCCAGTCCACCACTGGTTGAGTCGTCATGTGTACAATGCGTGATGAAATTTTTTACGAAAACAATGCAAATGAAAGGTGATGCATGATTGCCGAGCGACACACATTTGGGCTTCCCCTTGCTGTGTCTGTCTGTGTGCTCTAACTACATCGCTGGCAGAACCGCAGAAAAACTAAAGTTTATTGATGTAAGTCCACACTTTGAGAAAAACGAAGCTCCTTGCTATGATATTAGGATGTAAATAATAGAAGTATAGTCCAGTAAAGGAACCTCCCACCTTCATTGCCCCTCTTTCCCCTCTCTCCGGATTTACTATTGCTAGCTGTTTTTTGTCTTTGTTTGATATTTGTTCAATCGAAAAAGACCAGGATTTCCGTAAATCCTCTTCCAGGAAGCAGTGAGCACCAAGGCAAAGGTGGGCACAAAAATGTTTCAAGGCTACCCCCTTTTTACCAATGACTCCTTTAACCATGGGCCCACTGAGCCCGGGCCAAGCACCCTCTAAAACTTATAAATTTAAGGGGCCCCGAGCAAATTTTGAAAAGCCTTTAAAGTGCTGTTAATTTCAGTCTTGTGTTTGAACTTAGAAAAGTAACGTCTTCATACGATACTATGACTTCATATTTCATTTTATTGATTAAATCGACAATCAAAGTTAGATTTACATTGGACGCCGGCAAATGTGTTTTGTCTCATCCTCTAGGTCTTTTCTTTTGCCCCTTTTAAAGCAAATTGTAAAAAGATACGAAGCAGCAACTAGGGCCACCGAGAGGGGGCAAGGGGGCAAATCATGATTGATCAAACGTAGCAAAATATGCCTAAAATAGTAAATCCTTTAGGGGACTGCAAGGGATCACAAAACTTGTCTGCCCTCTCCGCGCGCAAAGGGCGTCGTGTTTCGATTTTGCCCCAGGGCCTCCGAACCACTCTGGCGCCCTTGTTACAACTTTTCACAATGCAATGACTGCATTTACATTATTACTAAATATTATGCTTATTGGCAGAAAATATGATTTCCTGAAAGTCTTAGGCCCGAGTAAAATCATTCAACAGCAAAAACGAAAGACATTAGCGATACAAATCAAGGGGCAGTAGTAGTTTTATCGGGAAATGCATGTATTTCTACAAATTTATTTTGTAAATATTAACATGTTTGGTTATAACTGAATCTTGTGGCTTTGTCCATAGATGTTCATGATAGCAGGGTGCCAAGTACTTTGTATGTGACACAAACTTTTCTTGGTATATTTTAAGGGGCTCCAATCTATTTTTTGCCCAGGGCCCCAACAGACGTAAATGCTGCCTTGCCTTTTACTGTCCGAAAACGCCCATTTACAAACAGAGTGCTTCCGTGCCACCAACAGGGAGCACCTATGTGTGACCGATATTTTTGCACAAAATGACAGTCTCAAATTGTAGAATCGCAACACAAATATCCTTCACCCTAAAACTTTCGCGTCGGATTTAGGCGAATCAACAAACAAACTCACCGAAATCTTGGGGGAAGTGGGCCATGCTCTGCCAACAATAAAGCCCTTTTCCTATATAATACACTCTTTTTTACAAGAACCAGTAAATTTCAGTTCAGGCTGACTGTTCTTAGTTTTTTCAAAAATCTGAGGCTGGACTTGTTTTAATTTTTTTATGAATTAATAGGGTTTAAGCAGTTTGATTGCTAGCTTTTTACTCTAGGGAGATGTTCAGGCCTCATTTGCCAACAAAGGGTGTGAGACAGCCTTCATCTGTCGACATCTAAAATTTTTAAATATTCATCTAAAAAGCACCCACAAATGGCTTAAAATCTTCACTTGTGAGATAAAACGCTGTTCAAAATTGCATTTTACAGTAACTCAGCCTCAGCTTGCTCTTAATTTGTTCTTAATTTTTTACCAATTTTGAGGCTCCTGTTCTTATAAAATTGTTCTTATAAAAAAAGAGTGTATAAAGAAAAACAAATCAAAAGCAGGCCCTAACAACACCTCCAGATTGGAGAACAATACTATTGTTGGGTTCTACACATATTGTAGCTCTAGCCCGCCCCCCCCCCCCAGACAATTTTCATTGTCTCGGGCTTGATTGACCGCAAAATTATAAGGAAGGGAAGCATAGGCTGGACATTTAGACAAAAAAAAGATACCTGGCCAAATGCGAGACAAAGATTCTTATTGCATTTATGTAATTGACCTAACCCCCTGGAGAGTGCCTTCGTGTTTTGAAAGGCAAAAGGAATATTTTATTTGAAAATTTATCAACTTCTCTGTTGTCTATTGGCGAAAATTTTGTTCAACTGGCAGAACAGGCTGACTTAAAGTACAGAACAAAATAAAGGTGATTTTGTCAGGAAATTATGGTTTGAGAGTTCAGGAAAAGCCTCTAGCACTCTGAATATCATGATAAAAGAGCACTGCTTTTGTCCTGTCTTATTAATAAGGTCTTCCCATTGTTCTAATGTGAAGTTTCGGATTGTGGTTAGCCAATATACCAAAGGATTATTTGAAATGGCATCACTTTCGATAAGGCATGGCACGCTGCCGTGGCAGCATTTTGCCCGCAAGGATTGTGCTGATTGCCACTATTTCTCAATGAATGGGGCGACAGCTCTCACAACCGACACGAATCTCCTCATAAGACGCGAGGACCGTTAGCGGATCCAAAGTGAGGGACAGGGGAGTTACTTTGAGAGACAGTGGAGTTGAGAGATAGGGTGGGCAAATAGCTGGCGGGTACAAATGGGGTATGGTGTGTGCTTAGATTTTAGAAAAACAATAATTTTTGTAGTCTTATCGTCCTCTACAATTTTTTTGTTAAAGATCTGCCCAAGAATGGAAACTCCCACAAAAACTCTGCAAGGGGTGTGTCACATTTTATATTTTCAAAGAATTACATGTACATTATCCAGCACTAGGATATCTAGGGATTTTGGGAAAGGGGGAATTTTTTCGAAACCAAAAGGATTTTTGCCAAAGGTGAACAAGTTTTAGTGGAACATTATGCCCATCGGAGCTTCATCCATTATCATAGAATAGACTCAAGGAATTTTGTATTGAAACTTTGGAGAATGTGTAAGTTAACAGCCTAGCCGGGGTGACGCCTATGGTGACAGAGTCTGGGAGCTAGTGACCACTGTTAATGACTATCAAGGTGGCCTATAGGGTGAAAGGAAGGGCAACGGGAAGAAAGCTGAGGGTTTCAAAAATGGGCCGAAAATATCTGCTATAGGTAAAAATCTAGAAATTTTGTGTAATCCAGTTTTATTTTTTACAGCCACCTTATCCAGATATTGTGATGGACTGCATTCAAACCAAAATTTCTTTTTCGGTGATAATGGAATTTTCCAGGGAAACCACTTGCTTCTTGAAGCATTTCCATCTGACTGCCACCTAGAAACATTTCATTTGCACAGCCTCATACCAACTGCTGGGCTAACAGTGAGCGTGCTGCCACAAACAATCAAACATGAACAGACCACTTTTATTGTCGCTATGTTGTCGCCTCATTGATTACTATAGTGTTTAATATTTCTGATGTCAAAAAATTATTTCTGCGATCTAATCATTTCACCTTAGTAGCTCAGTGTAATGACCCGCGCATTCTTCCGTGGTTCTGTATAAAACGCGAAAATTGCGTGAGCTCCCCCCACTCCCCCCGTTCCAGCAAAAATTAGGAATGTAATCAGTGATGTCATAGTTTGGCACCTGCCAATGGCGGCAACTCTGCACAGAAGAAAACAGGCTGTCAATCAAATATGCGGCCTCGTCTTACCTATAAACATCAAAGACGCCGCCGTCTATACAGAAAAGCTCCGGCTCGCTATAATGTCGGTACATTTGATCATTAGCCGTGGCCCACTGGCCGCAATATTATGATTTTCATTCCAAAATATTACTATGGCAGTGGAACGGTTGTAGCGTAGAGGTAATTTAAATATGCTCTTGTAAAAAGTAAAGAATTGAATCATGCATATCGTGAAAGATTAATTTGAGGTACATGGACATATCGTTCATGGACAAAATGAGCTAATTCACGCCCAATGAAATACGGGGTTAACTTTTCTAACTGTTCAAAGCGGGTTTCAAGTTAAAAAGAAAGAATCAATTTATCATTGCAATGCTCATCATAACCATCAGGCAGAGAAGTTGAAAATTGAATAGATAAACTACTTCCACTTCAAAAGATAGCGAAATTCTGTTTTTAATCTCCTCACCTGGAAATAGTAGGACCGACAAATCAAAAAGGCCTAGCGGGTCTCCACATACTACTCTTTAGGTGTGATAATTTTCTAAGTGGTGCAAATGACTGTTGAATTGCGCAGCTAAAGGCGTCAAATTAAAGCAAGACCAATTCAATGTCATTTACTTCGTTGATTTCAAGTTTCTATAAGAAAATTCGAATCGGTTATTCATGATGATTATAACTTTAATTATTACTAGCATTACAAAAATTGTTGTAAAAGCAAAGCCTGGAAAACCCCCAAATCGTATTCTTTTTTATGTTTCCGTTCTTATCGTTTGCACCCTTTGAAATTGTTACGGTCTTATAAACACAGGCAAACAACTTGCATAATGAAAACGAAATATTTTTTAATGACATGAAGTTTTAAGAGTCATTATTTTTCTATGGTTAGAAAAATTCATGATTGCGATCAGTACAGGGCCCGCACCACCGGGGGGCCGGGGAGGCCATGGAACCTCACTTTTTGCGAAGCAAGTGGTTTTCAAGCTGCAATAAAAGGGGTAAAGAGCCTTGGCCCCCTACATTTTAAGCCTTGCCCCCCCCCACTTTCAAATTCGTGGCGTGGGCCCTGCAGTTTAGTTATGAAATACGTCTTTACTAACGTTTTTGCCATGGTATTACACGGGAAAAATATTCTGGTGTCCCTAGGTCTGGTCGCCAAAATAATTCTCTGTACCCTCAAAACAGAACTCGAATGCTTCGCCCCTTTATCCAAGGGTGTATTGCTATAAATAAAACAAGGTCTCTTCAAGAAGAATTCCTCCAAATACAATAATGAAAACTAGGAGAATGCTATTTTTGGCATTTCACCCCCTCCCTAAGTGCCCCCAGTTTTATACCCTTGCCTTTATCAGATAAATTCTCAGAAGAATCCTGTCTTTGTAACTTTTTTTTATGAACCCAGGCTACCCATTTGCAAATTACCCTAGTAATGGTGACATTTGCAGTTGTATTTCAAGATGAATCGAAAATGAAAAATTTCATTTTATGGCAATTATCTTGATGACGAACCATCAGGATGTCGCCAGCGGCTACATGTTATAACGGTTTGTCAGACTTAGCAAGGACTTATCCATCTCCTGTTCACCGGAGTGGAGGGTGTAACCGCGAACGAGAAGGAAGCATCGATGTTTGCATGATTGTGTGTTTGTTTGTTTGTTTGTTTGTGGGTTATGTTAGATTGGTATCATTTCCCTGCTCGACACACTCTTGAAGAATTTCCTGTTATTGTCCGCACTCCAGCGACCCCCGTCTACAGGCAACGTCAACAACAGGTCCGTTGAGCTCTGGCGACGTTCTAGAGGCGCCTCCGCATGCTGACGGGACGAGTTGGGGGACATCGGCTTTTTCACATTTCAAGGTATATTAAAAGTTTCAGTTCCATTGAAAATGACTTCACATAAAAGTTAACTAGTTTATAAAGGAGCTACCTTCCATTGCGAGCTCATTCGATTAAAAGTTGCATATATTAAAAAAACACCAAATTTTTTATCAAACTTTGACTAGCAACTAAATATTTACTACATGTACTGTATAATTTTTAATTCAGATCATTAGAGACGAAATTTAATTAAATTTCACCGTTGATATAGCCTGTCAATTAAAATGAGTAGTCTAGAAATGGCAAAAAATGAGCCATAAATAAAGACAGTCAAATAATTTATCTTAAATTAATTGAGTATAAAATATACTACTAGAACAAAAGCTATAAAAGACTGTATTGTGATAAAAGTGGTGATTTATCAATATAATTGTCAGTCTTATTTAAAAAATTAATTTTTGCTTGATTAGATTTTCATTTTCAATTTCATCGAGCAGCCTCAGTATTAGTCATTCAAAATTTCTTTGCTCTTCTTCACAAGCAATTACGTTATTTAGAACATATTAATTCATTAATCATGACGAGCATGGCAAATTTGGTAATTATTTATGTGGATCACATTTTCGTACAGACATTTGGTCATAAGCAACTTGTTGAGATGCAGTTTGTTTATGATATCTATGCTCTTGTATAAATTGAATGCTGTGCCCTAATGATATGGTTTTCAGCCTTTATTTATACCCATCCTGCCCTTTCCATAAATCCCGCGGCACTTGCAAGCGTAAATTAAAATACAGATAGTATGGCCTGTTTAGATAACTTGCACAGTTCTGCGTAGGAGGATAACATAACCGGAGGTCCGGGGCCGCAGGGCAGCGAATCGGTTGGGGGCAGCATGACCAAGGAAGGGCCATGAGTGTTGCATAGTAGAGGAGCTGAAAGGACAGATAGATTTTGTTTTGAAGGGAGACCGCCAGTTTAGGATTGAGTTGCCTGCAATCGATTGTAGTTTTAGTTTAGAGAAAATGCCACAACTGCCAACTAACACGGCAGAGGAATATGGCGCTGATGATGAAGTTAAGGAGTACAGACAAGAGGACGACGAAGGCTCAGAAAACTCCACAGTGGACGTGGTCAATGACATCAAATCTGACTTGATCAAAAAAGACGCGGAAGATCAAACGCTTGACTCGGTAAGTACATGAATTCTACAGATCATCAGCCTTAATACGCATTCGGTTTCCTAGACACTTGATCACTTCCAACATGTATCAAGATTCCCTTTTATTTATTCATTCGTTTGTCTCTTGTTACCATTCTTAGGGCAAAGAAGAAAGCAATTATGTTGAGCTGCATGGGCGCAACATCAAAGGGGAAGCTGCCCAAGGTATTTGCCAGTTTTGTTTACCTACCCCATACCCCAACTTTCTTGGTTCTAGAGAAAAATTTTTGATTCCCGCTTTTTGCTATTTTGGCCTAATTTTGCTTACCTTGGGTAGGAATTCTAGGCTATGGTTTGATATTAAAAAGTTGCTCGTGTTTATCATAGCATTGTCCTTTGATAATTGAGCACGCCGACTTGTTTGTGTTGGATTACGAAAAACTACGTACCTCAAATATTGCAGTTCAGGACTGGGTTAATTCCACGGAAGCTTGTAGATGCGATTTAATTTATTACGGGTGAGTTCGGGATTGAATCGCGCTCTCGATTTTCCTAAGGAAATTCGTGATTCACTTTGGTATGTCGCACCAACAATGGATTGCTGCATGCTTGCCAGCGTCAGGGGCATTGATACACCCTTCCTCCCTCCCGATCTCCAAGTTTAAAATTCCTTATCAACTTTTTCACCTCAAAATTGGGTAAGTGCAACATAGTGTTTAGAGCATCAACTGGGAAAATTAGATACATTTTATCGCATTAGGCCCCCTTGAATTGGCGCTTGATATTTGAAGCATAGACAGGCCAGAAATGTTGATGCAGTTTTGTTGATATTCCTTGAAGCATAACCCCATAACATAGGAGGGGCATTTCGTTTTGTCACTCTTGCAAGTTCCCACTCTTGCATTAACGCCCACTCTCCCCTAAATACTTCTCATTTTCTTTTAATGCTTAATTCGAATGTGTCAGCCATAATTTGGTAAAGAAATTCGATATAAATTTTGGAAAATTGTCACGAATTTACATTTGGAATTTTCAATCTAAAATGCATAAGATTTGTGACATAAGAGGCTGCCGCTATTATCTTGAGACAAAGTAATTGTGTTCAAAGGGCGCCGATCTTTTTCAAAAAATGCGTCAAACTCCATTTGCCCTGACCTGCTCAAATTTTATAAGACCACTTTGAAAACTAACACTAACTTTGTTTACTTTATTTAGAAGCATACAGCATATCCTTGATTAGAATTAACTTTACGTAGATTAACCTTAAACTTTTCATCCGCAATGAAATTGATTTCCAAATATTTGCGCTGTAGTCTTGTGAGCGTAGTCATCTTGCTGAATGGTTTTTGTGATTCTTTAAATATTCTTTCGAGTTTCTGTTTCTAATTTGTGTCCCTATTTTAGGAGTATACGGCCGGCCCGCGCCTGTTATAGTAGGACCACATGTGAGTAGCCGTTTATTCTGCTGTTTTAGTAATTATCTCCAGTGGTGGGTTGCCATTGTAGGAAGGGATTTAATCTTTGTTTAAAACTGGACCCGCTGTTATCGAATACAATTTTTATTGTGAATTTTTATCGCTAGTAACACCGATATCAAGTGAGATCTTTAAAATGATATTTGACATTTGTAGCTTTGAGAGCGATGAATCCGTTTTCGGGCAGGATTTCCCGATTTCTTGCTCCATGTCCTCAAGATTGTCTGTCAAGTCCTATTTGTTTACTCAATGACCTTTTCAAATTTCAATGGCGGCATACTTTAAAGAAAACTGTCATTATTTTCTCGTAAGGTCAACAGTATTGGCAGCAGACAATATTAATTTCTATGAGTTGTATACTGCGCCTTCCCTCCCCTGCCCCTTAAAAACAAAATGTGATACTTCAATTGTGTTATTTCGAAGTACTTTTTAGCATCAGTTTGTTACCATAGCCATTTGTCTTGGCACAATAGCTTGTATGAACAGTTGATATGAGACATGAATTATTTTTAGAAACTTGTGGATTGATTTAGCTCCAGTTTTGTTGCTGGTAAACTCATCACAGTATGAGATTAAATTTTCTGATCCAAGCCTAAGAAAGAATTGTTGGTAGTGTAGGGCTCATTTTCTTTCAATTTTAGTCAGTAATAAAAACGCAGGGCAATGTTCCCCTCCTATGGTTGCAATTGTACAGTCAATAAGGACTTACTGAATCTTGAATTTTGTTTCTTGATCTGGTATTATACCTTCCTGTTTATAAATAATTTCAAGTGAGGGACTTGCTAGATGGATGGGTCATCTAGCAAAATCATAAGTTCATGTGTTTCATTATGTCATATCAATGAATGCGATGTAGGCAATTGGTTAATATATTTCATCTGACTGGTGTGTTTCCTCTAATTATGACACAAAATTTTACTTTCCTGCTCGCCAGGTCAAACTCTTATTTGTTAACTACAAGGAAGGCCTGACCATTTGAGGAGATCAATAGCTCACTCCACTGTGCTCCCCTCAAATGCAGATTGCTCTCCTAAACTCTTCTTCAAACCAAAGTATTTTTGTATTTCTATCAATAGCTCACTTGGAAATTACTAGGAGAGCTGTTAATTCTCCCCTGCTGAATGTCTTATAGCTGGGCCTGAAGTATACAGTTATGCCATATCAACCTCTTCTTAAATGAACAACACAAAGTGAATTATTTTAATGCCCCAGATATAAAATTGTGGCATAATTTAGCAAGTGTCATTTGCAAGCAATTGTTGGCTCTATAATACAAAGAAATCAGACATTCTTCCATAGCTGTCTAGAAGCTAGAAAGTAAATTTAAAAAAAAACCAAAGCGCATTCCAACATTTATATGCCTAAAATCAATTGGTGGGAATCATTTTCAAAACAAAATGCCTGGTTCCTGAAATGTTTGCTATGGAAAGATTCAGAAAGTTTGTTATTTTTCTGCAGTGCATGGATCGGGTATAATAAGACTTGTAATGTTTTTACTATTCTCTTAAAATATTCATTACCTAGATAAAATTTTGTGTCACTGAAACTATCATATCATTAAATATTTAATGTTTGTTTCATGATAACACATTGGAATTTTTTAGGCAACCCATCATTTCTTGGCATTTTCTCCCAAAAGGCTCATATTTTGGAACCAATTATTTATATACACTTAGCTTACCTTTACAAAATTGACCACAGACACCAAAATTCATAGACTATCCATTTACTTATCTTCATTAGCTATTATAATCTTCCTTCAAATTAGATGCATAAATTGGCTGATAATGGCTAGGAAGACTCTCTTGAGCAGACTGACTGTCAATAAAGCTGTTAGGACTTAATTAATGCTAAATCCATTCTGTATTTGCAGAGATGATAAACAAATTTCCTTTCTGTAATAATTTGAAATTAAAGATCAGGGATGTTGAAACTTTTCTTCATAATTATCCAACATTATTTGGCTTCAGACAGTGTGGTTAGGAGCTGTTTTTAAATTGCTTTTTTGTTTTGCATTGTATTCCATTATTCTACCAAAAATGTAGCCGGCTGTTTGAAATCTAAGGTCAATCCCTGTGATTCCTCCAATGAAGTATTGACATAAGATTGGTTTATTGGCCAGTGACATTTGTTATCTCACCAGAAAATTGTTAAAAATCCAACTTTCCTTGTATTTATTGGTTACGTAATATTTCTTTCCAAGGTAGCAGTCACATCTTATCATTCTCCTCACACCAATTGTATTGAAAGTTGCTCGAAATGAAAAAGAGTTTTCTTGTTGTGACGAAGGAGAGTGTTTAATTGGCTTTTGACGTTTAAGGTCTGCAAAATCTTCGCTTCATTGAGAAATCTTTTTGGATTAAATTTTGTTTGCTTTGTAGAAATATTATTGCACATTCCTATAGAAGTAGGATAGGAGTTGTGTTGAGGTTTGGGCCTTGCCTATATGTTTTATTCTGTTAGTTTACTGATTTCATTCTTCTCAAATATACAGAATAAAGCCCTGCCATTTCTGTCCAAATTTTAATGAATCCATTTTTGCCTTAATAAAGAATATTGTATGTTTTCCAAAACCTGTTGGCCAAACCTGCTACCAACTTTTACTTCTTATCATATTGAAGTTGCTGCTTCTGGATTTCTGTGGAAATCGATTTTTAGGTGTTCAGTGTGGCAGCATTTTATAAAGGTAAAATGCTTAAATACCATAGTTTGTCTCCATTCCATTTCATTTGTTTGATATTTAACCTGCTAATAATGACAAACCAGGTTTTTTTTATTCTTTATTCATTTTTGGTTCTCTATAAAAGCATATTCAGGCATTGTTTCTATATATATAAATGTCCTTCAGTTATAACCAGAGCATTACAAAAACTAACCGTAACTAACTGAAACTGATATTTTTGCATTATTCAAATACCTTGTCTTTCTTTACTTTCAGTAAGAAGAAAAATTATTCTTGGGTTTTAGGTTCTAAATTCTTTTCCAAAAGGATATTAATTTATTTGCCATATGTTTTTGTATGATACAAACTTTTCCGGATGCAGTCATGCCAGATTTCAGCTAGTTGGATTGAACAGTGCTAAATTGCTTTGTGTCACCTTCATTATTTATTGTCAAGCTTGGATGTTTAATCTGATTTCATGAGGCCGTGATGTATATTGAATGAAAAATTAGTCATTATCAAGAAAGAATTTTAAATTTTTTGTTTGTCAAACGGTAATTTTTTACATTCTTTGATTCTGACCAGACTTCAGTAGCCATGTTAACTCTATTTGATATCAATTTCAAAGATTCTGAATAATTTAGGTTTTAATCCATTTAAGTCTAGATGTGTGGATTTGAAATTCGTTTATTTCAGTTAAAATTGTTCTTTTGACATTATTAACAACAGCTTACCATAAACAGTTGTTTATAGGGGCTTTTAATGATCACATGACGGATTTTTTATTTTTTGGTGTAGGTCGTTTGCAGAGGTTGTTTTCAAAATCAGTATGATGTAACTTCATGTAACCAATCTTAGCCACAATACATAATGACCAGCGTATTGGGTTTCCCCCTCCTGTTATCATGACTCGGTGTCTTGTCTAACTTGGTTAAGTTGTCAACTCGAATTTTGAACACTATTTAGATGAATACCGGCGCAATATCTTCTTCTCAATTTAAAGTTGGCTTCCTCTCTCATAACTGCCAGGCTACTAGTACACCTGAATGCTTTCATAAATCCTTTTCTTTTGATATTATGCTTTCGCATTTGATGTTGAGATGTTGTTCTAGAAACTTCTGGAATATATCGATTCAATAGATAGTGTGAACTTGCTTTCATTTCCTTGCTATGTTGATTTGAATATTTGCATTTGGTGTGATCTCTAATTCACATCATCTATTCTCCAAAAGCCTATCGGCTATTAAAGTTTTCGTTATTTGGTTATTCGTGATTTACTGTGCACAGTAAAGTGGTAAGATGTAAAGTGCATCAGGGTATCTCATCATTACGTTAATATTTCCATCTTCGTTTGCGCCTCAAGTTACATTGCGATAGGGTCATTTAGATACCACAAGTATCATCTAGATGTTGTTTATTCCTTGGTGGTTTCTCTTGTCTTGGATAATTGATGTCTCTATTTGCTCTAACCAGCTAGTTATGACCCATTTCCCTTGTGTGGTACCAATGCAAGGAATATATCCTTGGGTCTCTATTGATTGCCTCAGGCTGTCTTCGCTTCTCTCTTGATCGTTGGGTCCAAGGTAAGGGGGTAAATATTGTATTATGCTTGATTATTGGTTGCCTAAAAAGCTACTGTAGGTTGTGTGTATTTGAACTGGCAAGCAAGCAAGATATATTGGTCTACAAAGGTTGAGGTTCTGGCAACTAATTGCTGATATTCGAAGTTTTATTGTCTGTTGTGTAAGAAATTTAATTGTCAATAGTTGTGTCCTCATGGACTTTTCTTGAAAAGCTTTCGATTTTATAAGGAAAAGCAATAGAATCTATTGCTTTTTAACTGTAAAGATGATTGAAATGTAAAAGAAGAAGTACTATTGACCCCAAAAAAGTTAAAAATTCCCGTGTGGAAGTTTTCTAGATTAACTTCATATGTCGTTGCTGTAGAGCGAGGAATATCTGCTGCGTTGCGAAAGTAACCAATAATTAGTTGTCTTGTTTTCTTTGATCAGTCAGTATCCTTTGGTCGGAATTTCTATGACGGTTATATATTATATTGCTTGGATATTATGTACTAACGTCCCGTTTTGTGGTACAATGGCATTATGATGAGTTGAGTACGTATTGCGAGGATTGAATGGTTTTAAGCTCCATCGATCTTCCATGCTCTTTTAAATTCCTTTCTTCTGACCAGTTTTGTTAACGGTTTACACTTTATTCCGTAGTAAAATCTTTGACTAGCGTTATAGCTGGGAAATTCATGCATTCTTTATTCTTCGCTTTTTTAAAAGCGGATATTCAAAATACAGTTACTTGCTATGTTTCTGTCTTTCGCAGTTATCAGTTAGTTTCACCTAAGTTCTTTTTGATGAGGGAAAGTATTTCCAAGATGGTAGCTGATGAAATCTACTTTAACCAATGCTAGTTTTTGCAAATAATAATGATTGAGATGTTTTCTATTAAATTGTATGCATATGCATAGCATCATGATCACCATCCATTATCATCATCATCATTCATTCATTAACTCATTGATCTTTTCATTCATTTGTCATTTTCATCAGATATAATTACTCGTCTAAAGTTAGAGGAAAGTTACCAAAACTCTCTCTTCAGTCAAATGAGATTAAAGTTCTCCAAAAGATTAGAGTTTTCCAAATAGTTGCAAAAACCTTTATTGTCATGCTAGAAAGTAACCATCATGGCAGCTTGATGAAAAATCGTTTTGACAGCCTTTTAGCAAGGTAGCCATGTAGTTTATGCCCTGTTCAAGATATTTCAAGAGTCTGAACGAGGGGCAAATCACTCTTTGAAAATCTCGTACACCTTTTGTGAAAATTATTTTGTTTTATCTGAAAATCCCTGGAAATCCTTGTGTTTTAGAGAAAATCTCGTACGCTATTTGCAAGACTGAATTGCCCCTCGAGTCTGAAGAAAGTGCTTACAGATCCGTTATTGAAAGGGAACCTTCCCTAATTGCAGATAACTATTTCTTTGCCGGACGGCATTGCCGAGGTTGCCATATTAATAATCCTTGAATCTCACTATTGGGTTCTCTTTTGATACTCAAACTACCCCCGGGGAAGGCTGTATGATCCGTGTTTTGTAATATGGCGGTTAAACATTTTCAAAGATACTGTCTTTGAATTATTAAGACTCTTGTTCTGTGCTAAGACGCAGCAGAACTCTGCTTAAATTTGAATTTGTCTGTGTTATCAGTGTCGGCATGAAAAATATCAGAGCTAGGATATTTCCTATATAAAGACAGGTGTGAGGCAGCATCAGTTGATTTTGGACTGTTAGCAGGAGACGAGAGTTGGCAAGGATGACAGCAGAGGTATAAAAAGTATTTTGTTCCTTAGAGGTTTAGAGCAGAAGTAACATCTACTGATTGTAGTAAAATACATTGACATCGTTTCCAGCAACAGTAGTGAGTAAGGAACTAACAGAGCTGCCAGTAAACCTCTTTAAGGGGAGAGAGGCCCCAGGGGGTATGTAGAAATGATATTTTGCAAAGTAAAGAGTTTTCGAGGGTACCGTTGTCTTGAAGGGGTAGAGCCAAATCTCATCCAGACATTCGCGCTTATAAAAGACAAGGTCCATCGCTCTTTGTGAAGTGAATACTCGGTCTTAGACATTTCTACGTCATCAAAGGTAGCCGGCAGTCCATTGAGGAATTGAGATGCCGCAAAACATCAGTTGTTTTCAGCTGTCCTTGATAGCTCTTCGGATATTGTCCTTAGAGACACTGCATACTAGATCATTTGCGTAAAATTATATATATTTAAGCAATTTATATTGTTTGATTTCCCCTTTTTCTGTTCCCAACTACTCTTGTCTCTTCGCCAAATGGGACATGATATTCAAGGTTTAAAGAGCAACATAATTGCAGTTCTTTTTACTTTTCGCTGTTTGTTGGAACCCTGCCTGTGATTTCAGCCCGTTTCTTTAGATCCCTGAATAGAAATAACTCTTTCGTGGCTGTATTTCCTACACGAATGCTCTGCCAGCCATCATCTGTTGAAAACGTAAGCTAGCATTTGCTCCACCTTTGTTTAATTTTGTTCAGGGATTTAAATATTAGCACAACCTAAATTTTGTAGCTAATCTTTATATTTTTATCTTATTCATTCATGATAATATAATCTAAATAACTTTGACAGTTCACTAAGCTCCAGCTGGTTTTTACAGTCAGTTTCCCAATGTTTTACATGAAGTACTTGATAGAAAATTTACAAAAATCTCGGTAGTTTTTGTTTGTACAGCAGCTAACTAGTTTTTCAAATCGGTTTCTCTCTAAAGCTTCTTTTTTTAAATGCATCAACCATCATAAACCAGTTACTGAAAAGGTAACTCGTATTCCTTACTCTCTGCGAATTTCTGATTTTATTAAAAGTGGACTTGGGGTGTGGAAGTAAGGGGGGGGGGCGGCAGAGATGATAGTTTTTTTTAATAAAATATGTTTCTGAAGAGGGTTTTCTTTAACTAAATGTTTATTCCAATAACGATGCCTGAGTCGAGTTTTACTTTTCTATTAGATTATGATATATCCATAAATATGTAGGTAATATGAACATAAAAATGAACATAATCAACCTGTCCCTAACGAACTTTCACAAGCAAAGTTGCATAGAAAGGAGGCCACAACCAAATTTTAATCGATATCAAAATGCGCATTATATGTCTCTGGGATAAAAAGGTTGAAATTTAAGCAGTTCATCTTTGTTTGATGCAATTCATCGGGACGAGCCGTAAAGAGTGTCAAGTGATTTTACCCGAATTGTAAATCCAAAAACCCGGTCACAAGGGTAGTCATTTTCGGCCTTAAATATTGTGTTTGAAAGTACTTATAATGAAAACAAATGATTTGAGCAGTTATTTCATTCGGGATTTTGAGCTCCAATTTTTCACTCTTCCTTTCGAGTTTGCTTCTATTTGAAGGGTGGCTAATCTTCTCCATTATTATGCACCCGTGATGGGTCAGTGCTGTTTTGCGTTCGATACACAGCAAACAAGCAGGTCTTTGAAGATCACTTTTAATTCTAGTTATAATGAATTTTGTCCAGTGTTGCGCACCGCCGTAACAATCACCGTGCGAAAACAACACGCGCTATTCGTTGCCACTAGGTTTAACGATGGCGGCGAACGACTGACGGCAGAACGTACACAAATTCAGCGCATGCCATAGAGCAACCCGGCTATTTATTCGAGGCCCATATCAGAGCTCTTTAACATCGATGTCATTATGCTTGCGTTAAATGGGTTTTAATTGAAGTTTTCCAAATGTTGTGCGAGGTCATGTTAGTTGAAAAGGGTTAGGCTCCGTCGAAGAGCCTTAGTGTCTGTGTCTCCGTTTGCTTTGAGATCACGGCCTCTTTCTACACACGAATCTTCAAATTTTGCTAACGTTGATTACAATATAATCTGTCCGTGTATATCTTTGATATGTATTCAGTAAACACGTAACAGTGATTGTCTAGAGTTTGGACGTGTTTGAACATCCGTTTTCAATTTAGGCCTTATAATCAATGCTGTAAAAATTATGTTGGAAGCTCTATGTTTTTGTTTGGTATAGTATTTGATTTGACCACAATTGTCCGTAAGGGGATTGATGAAGCGGTAGGTTATTCTTAAAGAGCTTCAAGGTAATATGGTGACTTGCAAGCATTATCCAACCTAGTTTGTTTTTTATCACGGTGTCTCAATGAATGTACACTTTTCCGGGTTTGTGTCGGCTCCTTTCAAGTCTGAATAGCCAATATCTGTGGTACTCCCTTCTTGGTACCAACTAGCGTGTACTTTCCGTTGCAGTCCAAGTTACCCGATAGCAGTCAAACACCAATTGCTCAATTGCTTGCATTTCCACAGAGATATTACGAGCACACTGGCTACCCACCGGGATGCAGCTCAGGACATACTGCTACACATCACCCAGCAAGCTATGCAACTGCATCACAAATACACATGCCAATGTACACGAGGAACGAGCGAGGTTTCTTCGAAAGGCCTTGGTAAGGAAGCTTTTCCTATCTCTTCCTATATTGCTCCATCTCTTTGTCTAAAGTCTTTTCTTGCTACATTATAGCCTGCTTCCCCTCTGATGTATCACATTTGCTATCATGATAACAATTTTTGTACGGGATAACCACTTCAAGACTATACGTGCTGTTATCAACGAGGACCCTGATCTAAAAACTACGATGTATCCCTATTCAATTATACTAGAAAGAAATGTAGTTATTCAATAAATCTGTTTACTTTAAGAAACGTAAACATTCAAACAAATTTTTAAATGTCCCGCAGTTACCAAGTTTAGCGATACAGAATGTGTTTTCACTATTTTCCATAATTTGAAAACTTTGTTGTTTTGATACTTAAATTCGTTGAATAATTTGTATTATAGCCAGTCTTGATGAGTAAATACTTTGTGTGTAATAGTTGTTTGCTAGCAGCGATTAGCACTGTAGCCCTAATGCAGTCACCCACTTACGACATATCAACCAATAAACATCGGTTGTTCTGTTCTAGGCAACATGCCCAGGTGCCATTTGGGCCTCCTCCGCACGGTTATGCCCAGTATTACCAACCGGGCAAAACAGGCGAAGCTCGTCCCATACCATATTTAGATTATCGACATTCGGGGCACCATCCAATGGCAGGTCAAAACGCTGGTGTTATTTCATACGTCACACAGGTTGGGTAAGTGTCATATACCCAGTTCTATTGTCATTTGAATTATCGTTAGAATGATCATCCTTATAAGATATTACAGACACTAAAAGAACAAGTGTTTTATAGGGACACTTGTATTTATCAAAAAGCAAATATTTTACTATTTTGCTCATGATTATTGTTTAGATAAACATAGAGACTGTTAGAATAAGGTTGCCCCTTGTTTCTACTTTGACAGGATCAAGTCAAGAAAACTCTATTTAGCAAATGGAAGGGTATTACATATTCCAAGTATCTCTTTAAATACTCCTTGCTGTTACTCTGCTACTCCCCACCCATCTCAAACAGAGACAGCTTTGTATGTAAATTCGTTATGCTGTAACTGAAAGTTCATTTTGGAAGTATAGGCCTAGTTAACTTATTGTGACCAGCTCCTTTTTCCTTCTCTAGACCTGGGTTTCACCCTCAAGTTCCTGGCGATCATAAAGGTGGCAAAGATAAACGAGCTTTAGCGCATGTTAAAAAACCTTTGAATGCTTTTATGTTGTATATGAAAGAGATGCGACCGAAAATCGCTGCAGAATGTACGCTGAAAGAAAGTGCGGCAATTAATCAAATTTTAGGCAAAAGGGTGAGTTTTGTTTCATGTTTTTTAGCAAAACTTTCTAGCAAGGGATTGGGATTGAAATTCTCAGATTTTCTACAAGCAAGAGTTACTGTTTCATCAAAACCTTTATGCTTCTGTTTAAAATAAGGATGTTGAAGATCGAAGTGTATCGAAAATTTCTTATTGTATTCTCATCGGTACAATTCTTATTTCAGTGGCATGCGTTAGATAGATCAGAACAAGCAAAATATTACGAAATGGCACGAAAAGAAAGAGCATTACATATGCAGCTTTACCCCGGCTGGAGTGCGAGAGACAACTACGCTGTTCTAGGAAAGAAGAAGAAAAGGCGGAAGGATAAAAACCAGGGTAAGGCTTTCATCTTGTCTTATGAAAGATTTAAAAACTAATTTGATATTGAGACTGAAAAGGACAGGCTGGATTCATCAACACATGCACTCGCTAACTGACATGCCAAAAAGTGCATTCTACATCCGTCATCAGTCCGAATGTGACTGCCTACCTAGGGGGCTGCTGATTTAAAACCCCATGCTAGAGAGGGAGATTATTCGAAAGGGGGGAGGGGGCATTTTCGAATTGTTACGGTATTTATAATTGCATTCGCCAAGAGCCGCTAAATCTGTGCTTCGATTTTTGAAGAGGAGAGATAATCATAGCTGTATATATATGATTTAAATAGCTTTGGTTGTTTTAGGAATAATTTCTCTAGTTTTTTACTCGCTGTTCCAATTTAGTGCTACATATATGAAAGGACTCACGTAAACTCCATACGATTTCATTAAAAAACATTCCAAATATTGTTGAACCAAGCCATGTGAAAAAGCACTCACCTGCTCCACCTGTGCTATTCTCAATTTGCAAACAAATAGCTGTTGTAGTCTCTGTTTTTAAGAAGGCGTGATAGAAGTTTGAATGTATATTGTGGAGATTGTGCCTAAAAGAAAAATTCATGATGCAATTCGATTCTCCATTTACAGCATAAATCCCAATATATTTATAGACTGTTTTCTGTTTAAAGTTCTCTTGTAGTTCATTGTTAACAAATGGCAATTTTTGTAACATAAACGTACCTAGTAGCATTTAGAGCACAAACGCTTGGTGTATTTAATTACCCTTGTTAAATATGAAGATTTTGAGAGGGTAAAAGTAGGATTGAACTGACTTAAGTGTATCAGTATAGCTTGTTAGTCGACAGAATAGACTGTTAGCTATTGTGTATCTTGGTCAAGTGCTGATCAGCAAATACAAAATGCAGCTTTACAAATTATTAGACTGGACAGAAATCTCTCATTTGCAGGCTTCAAATTTCTTAGATTGCTGTGAGGAAGTCTTGGTATAGATCATTATACTTTAATAGCAATGAAGTGGGTGTCACCTGATTTACAGAAGCTGTACATCACGTGTCGCTTATCTCATATTTACATTTTGACATTACAGGAGTACATGAATTACAGATACGTTTTGTGACTGTTTTTACATTCAGTTCACCGAACTGGTGGTAGATTCATTCTGTCGAATTGAAATTGTTATCATATGCCTCGTTTCGCTAATCAACCAGCATAATATGCAGCCTTTAGTAGCAAAGTTTGGCGTTTATGATAAACACCAGTATTATTTACACGCAATAGCATATTGTGGTGCATTCAGCAAATGGCTTTTGGTTTACCATTGATGGGCGCGTGGATTGGAACATTGATTATTAAGCTTGCTGCTGAAACCATTCAATATATTTGTTTGTTATAGAGCCATTTATATGTACTTCTTTTGCCATGGGAACTATGAAATTTTTAAGCTGGTCCTATGTGTGTTCTATGAACTTTTAATTTATTTCAGCCCTAAGAATGTACAAAAGCACTGTGATTTAGGGTTGTGTTTGAATTCATGTAAATTTTAAATGCATGCTGTGTAGGTATTGAGTTGCAATTAGGTTGTTTAATAGAGTTCATTTTAGCACATGGTTTTAAACCGAAGGGGAATCTTCTTAAGGGAGTATTTCAAGTATTTCCAGAAGCAATTATGTCCACAGATTGACAGGCAGTTCTGGACGTTGTGAATTGCAAATACTCTAAATGACTAAATATTTCCACATTACCTAGAGCTGCAAGGTCAAGAGGTTATAAGATGATAGGGAAGACTAGGTTGCAGTGCAAAGTTTTAAAGCTATTTTGTAGCGAGATCCGTTTTCAAATAAAGCAGGTCTCTTTATTATGAGTGTTGGTGGTTTGGAGTTGCAGCGACTACTTCATGAAAGCCAGTGGATTTGCAATATTAATGTTACATGTTAGCCCCAGAACAGGTTTTGAAGCTTTCTAGATTTAAATCTTATTTATATCGACAACGACATTATCCAGATGAGGTAATGTCGAAAGAAATTTTCAGTACTAGAATAATGCTTCTCTTTTTTGCAGAATTGAATCCAAAGAAATGCAGAGCAAGGTATGGATTAGACAGACAAGATCAGTGGTGCAAGCCGTGCAGGTACACACAGCGATGCTTATTCTAACATAAAGCTCTTATCAGGGACACATATCGTTGATTGTGTCACTGATAACAATTGACATTGCATTAAACAAATTGTGTTTACAAGAACCCTCTCCACTTCTTGGTTGCTTGGTTGCAGATCTTAGATTGAAAGCTTCTTGTTACCGTCATATTTATATGCTACAGCAATTTCTCAAAGTTACCTTCAATTGATTTACTGAGGCAATTCTCTTCAACAGCGCACTTCAAAGTTTGAATCTCTTATTAATCGTTTGCCCTATTCTGTTTTAGGAGGAAGAAAAAATGCATTCGATTCTTAGCTGGAGCCGATGGTGTCAACGAAGAGGCTGGGGAGGAGGGTGAACACGCTGAGAACATCGAACCTTCAGAAGAAAAGATGGAGGACGATACGAAGTTAGAAGAAGACGATGCAGATGACGACGACGAAACTGAAAACGCTGGTCTGTCAGAACCGGAAGAGACAGTTACGAGTAATTTAACTCAACCGCAACCGCAATTACAAACGGTTACTACGACGTGACACTGCGTAAATGGAAATGCTTTTCGCCTCGACAGCCCGGAATAAAACCAGGCTGCTACATTCGCCGGTCGGGCTCAGTGAAAAACTAGAAATGTTTTAGTAACCGGTCAGACGAGAGAAATAATGGTTGGGTACAACAAGCACCTTGTTTCGCTGCAATCTAGGAGATGGATGCTGTTTCTCAAAGTCAATCAGTGAATAATTTCGATGATTATGTTCTTTCCAAGATGCACTTGATTTTAATCAGAACCAAAGGGGCGGATTCTTTTAATCGTAGCTAGGCGGTGCTTTCCATGCCCCCTCAGGCATAGTGGAGCATTTTAGCTCGAGATCATCTCGACTACTGCTTGATATTTTGAACAGGACACGCCTTAATTTTGAGATCCCGTATTAAAATGGCTTTGATCTCCTGTGAAAAAGGATCAATTTTCTTTATCCCTTTATCCTTTGAATTTGTAACTGGCTTTTTCAAGAGCATTTTTTTGCATTTTAATGGAGAAACACGACGATCGTGAAGCCATCAGAAATAAGCGAAGGAAGCAAGCCAATTGAGCACCAGTTTCTCTCTTTCTCTCTCTATGTGTAGTTGTTGCCAATAAGGGTTCTTGAAATTTTTGGGACTAAGATTGTTTGCCTCTTCATGTATATCAGCAGATTGCCTACACCCAAAACCAGGATCGTTTTCCTGACAAACTAACAGCCATTGCAGCGACCATCTGCATGAGCCCCGTACTGCATGCACAGCAATCCGTGAATTCGAGAGCTAGAATTGACTGGCAATGATAGTAGTTGTGGAAATTCGTGCGTAAGAACGGAATGTTTTGAAATAGTAACTTATACACAAGCAAATTTTGTATTTTGTAATACTCTATATTGAAAGGTTATATTAAGCACGCTAAGTGGAACATAGATTACAGTGTTATTGTTGTTATAGACAGCCACCGCCTATTGTAGAAACGAGTCTATAGATTATGCATTCATGTTTTCTGTTGAATAGGCCTTCAGGGGTCAAGTGTTGTGAACCTATACTAAGATGTTCGACTTGATGCAATCGTTTTTTGCAAAATCTACCCCGTAATTGCAAATTTAAATCGTTACTTCAAATGTGCTGTATGCTACTTAAGATAATCCCCATTTTAACATAGCGATTTATGTAGTTCTTGAGTAATAATATTTTTTACAGTCGACTTTGAACGATCGCATCAGTCGCATTAAATTCTGGGGATATTTTCGACACACGAAATTGTGTTGTTTTTCTAGGTTACACTATTTACATTGGGTGCACTACATAATAAAGTTTCCAAACATTTTATATCCCTTTGACTAACAGTTGATGACTTTGAGTTAGACAAAAATCGATTACCAAATTATTTGCATCGTGTTGCTCAAGGCTTTGACCTGTTTTCCACCCAATACATTCAACTCAACCATACATGAGTTGGTTTTCGGCTCCCCATCTGTTGGAAATATTTGGTACCTTCTTGTGACACCAGGACTGTCAAATCGCTGGTAGCGTATTGATATGGTACCTGTTTTTAAGGAGGCCCCAAGTTTGAAGCTTACAGACCTTTTCCCATCAGTGTTAACACGTTCCGTTTAAGGTGCCAATAATGCAGTTCGTTCTGCATTCATTTAATTTTTGTTGTGGCTTATTTTGTTTAAACTCTTCTGAATGGAATGACAGAGAGATAATTGTTAGGTAATTATTGACTGTAGATTTACTTATTTGTTCTTGAATATTGAAGCAAGGCAGGGTACATTATTTTTTAAATATCATAGAACTGTAAATATAAAAAGATTGTTTCAATACTCTTGTACAGCCGTTTGTTAATTATTGGATTTTTGCTGTCACTAAGAAGAGTCTATTTTCTTGATATCGATTTTTGCTTTTGAGTATGCTGTTGGCTGCTGTGAAGGCGATCGATGTGGTGTTACGTGGAGGATATGTTGAAGAGCGGGAATTGTTGGACCATAGAAATTGGCTGGAGCCTTGAAATTGGCTGGAGCCTTGAAATTGGTTGGACCCTTGAAATTGGTTGGACCCTTGAAATTGGTTGGACCCTTGAAATTGGTTGGACCATAGAAATTGGTTGGACCATAGAAATTGGTTGGACCATAGAAATTGGTTGGACCCTTGAAATTGGTTGGACCATAGAAATTGGTTGGACCCTTGCTATGTCTATAGATAGAAGCCCTTTTTATATATATATAGATATCAATTAATTAAATCACATTCACAAGAATGAAGGATCTTCAGAAAAGCAAAGACTAGAATAAAAAATCCCTAGGTTGAGAAAATTTTTCGCTAATTTGAAGAGAGAGGCTATTGTCTGGATGGGGGGGGGGGTGTAGCTGCGTGGCATAGCCAACTCTGTGATTATGGACACAAAACGTTGCCTAATTCACATTGCATCTAGGTAAAATGGCTTTAACACAAAACGTTGCCTAATTCACATTGCATCTAGGTGAAATGGCTTTAACCCTGAAACCATGAAACCTTTTAATTTCTTATAATGTCATACAGATGGAGACTCAAAAAATTTTATTTGATAGTATCAATTACGTACTGTCCTTGGAAAAGTGTCGTTTGAGTAAATATGGTTGACTGTAATAACACCACAATCTCATCATAATTGAGCAATTGACAAGAATTCCGAAAATCGTTCGAACCCAAACCCCTGATCTTGTTTACATCCGGTTCGAGGCCCGTCGTTGGATGAAGTACAAGCATTCCAGGAAGCTCTGTTTCTTTCTTATAGTAGTTAAAGGTAATGTGTCCATATAGAAGTACTGCTTATACCCAATTTGTCAAGCCATCCATCAAAATAACGGCTTGCGATTGGTCAGTACTCTTGCGATGCAAAACTGCTCACATGAAAAGTCAGCCTCGTACTGTAGATAAACAGAACGATCGCGATGGCTGGGGCGATCACATGAAAAATCACATTTTTCTGAAAACCAATGCAGACTAGGCTGCGTGCAAACTTTTTAGCAACGAAAAGAAAGGTATGCACGCAGGCTAACGCAGAGTTGCTTGCTTTAGCTGGACACATTACCTTTAACAGCATAGGTGTGAAGATGAAACGTTTCTAACAATGTTATGATCAAAATGAAAATATGTCACAGGTTTGAAAAAAACCCTAGACTAAAAACCTGTAGTGCTTAAGAGGTGTGGTCAGGTCCCATTTGCCGACAAAGAGGGTGAGCCATCCTTCATTTGCCGACAATTTTGAAAATTCGCCAACCACGTTGGAGTTGGATTGAATTAGCTTGTATGCATAGCTAGAATTGTACCAACTTTAAATAAAGAAAGAAAAAAAACGTTCCCTAGGTTGAAAAAATCATGGTATTTGAAACGGAAGTCTTTCGAAAGGGATTTCATACCATACATACCTCCCGGAGCTACAGTCATTTATTCCAGTTAACAATAAATAGCAGAATTTTTGGATTGTGGTCGTTTAGTATCTTGAGAATTCCATTCTGCCTGGATGCCGTACTCGACAATCTGAATGGGGTGCGTAGTAAATTCTCTGAGGTAAAAACAAGTTACAAAAATAGTTGTCCAAGACTTGAGTGGCAGGCTCTCGGAAGGGTCCATCACCTCAGAACCCTATGCACAAGAACTCAAGGGTGAGTTGGGACATTTACCTTCCTGCAGTTACTACCAAAATTACTTGAAACCCCCATCACTTTGCGCTGTGCTTTCTTATATTTAATTTGTTTCCCGAATACTACTAGTCCTACCCACCTTTCCCCAAAGAACAATGCTGACAGTTTTACAGAAGCAACCCCACTAAAGGAAAAGAACAGCTGCCACAGTCAACAATGAAGGAGTTTGAATTAAAGATAAAGAATAAAAATTGTCACACGTTTTACCCTCACTCAGTTTCTGTTCTGGCATCTAGATAACATCGTACAGAACTTCAGGGCAGGGGTACAGTTCTAAAAGTTTAGCCTTGGAAGTCAGACTGCTGTATGGAAAAATGAACCTCTTAAAAATCTGACAGGTGCAAGTCCAACCCTCTGCATACATATCTGCGTTCTATACCTGTTTATTCCTGGCAATGTAACCAACTAAGGATCTTAGTAATTAAGGATCCGACCACGCAAAGGGTCTACAACACTTTCACTTCACTTCAAGCCCTATCGTATCGCAAATTTCAAATGACATCTCCCCTTTCCTTTTTTACACAACGCTGGTTAGAACAAAGACATACAACGTTGCCCTCTTTGCTCTTTTCAAGTGGCTGCAACAGAAGTGTTCTCAAATTAAACTATTTTTTGGATTGACTATAGGCCTGTTACATCCTACGAAATACTTTCTTACACCATGTAGCCAAAAGGAACTGATTTCTAATTTAATGATCTAAACAATTAATTCCTTTAGTTTTATAGCATTTCTAGTCGTCAATTATGAATATTTTTGCAATGTAAATACCGGTAAAATAGTTCTGGAACTGCAAAAAATCGGTGAAAGTGCATCAATTAATTCATTCCTGTTTTTCAAAATTTAAAGTTTTTAGAAACATTGCTTTTCTAAACAATTTTGGTGCTTTCCTTGTTTACACGTGGCTGGATAAACTTCACAACTTGCTAGTAAAATAATGCTCAACTCATTAATTACCCGTGTTTCTCTATTTTATGGTCATGATCAATGTAAGAAGATAAATTGTTTGGGGCACCAAACCCCATCTTCTAAGCTTCGAATTGGAATTTAAAGGCAACAAATCCTGTTTGCATCCGAAAAGAAAGCCTTACTCTGTTCACAGATCTTTGATGTGACCACGTGGGTTTCTACCCTTAAACGAAGACAATTATTGTAATATGAGGTGCAATGAGCTTCGGGGAAAATGAGAGCTCACCTTGGTTTTCTTTTTCTAGGTCACCTTGGTCTTTTGGGTCATCTTTTTCTTGGCATTTTTGTTCACTAAAACAGCAATATCCAAACATTTTGAACGAACGATTTCCAGTCTAAAGTGTTGATGAAAAAGGCATGGCGTAATTCCCCAAGGGTTTCGATAATTCCTTCGCGCGTTTTCCCGCGGGTGATTTGAATCATATGTAGGAGAATTCCTTCGTAGGTTGGAAAAGAGAGTCACAAGTGGCAGTGGAACTATTTTCGTTTCGTTTGACTGCATACATGTGAAGGGATGGCATTGAAATTTGAATCTATACGCGCTCGAAAGTCAGGATGACTTATTAGCTTCTTCGAATCTGAATGCAAAAATTGGTTTCACTTGCAGGGATCGGCAGAGCCTATTGCAGACTGGGGGATTTCTTTGGGTGCATGCATGGTAAAATTCTAGATCAAGATCATTTATCGTATGCCTTTTAACTATATTTTTGGAATTATTTAGGGGTAAACCCCCACATCTCAATCCCGCGGTCCCTGCCTCCTCCTACGTGCAGATTTAATTTATCAAGTTTAACTTATTGTGTCATTGTCGATGTTGTTTTCTGCAGTTATTGAGGATTATTCATTTGTGAATTCAACGAGACCGACTGTGTATGGACCATTTAAAATATGAAAATATATCAAAATTGGGAGCTTTTTGAAAGTGTACAGTTCTTTAACTGTTGCGAACTCTGAGCAAAGCCATTTGACCATCATGCATTGGTTAGTCCTACAATATCTTGTTTTTGAGCCTTTATTATCCTAAAGACTAGGTTACTTTCACTTTATATCTTAATCAAACTGAAAGTCAAGTTACATTTCAATACTTGATCTTATTTACTGAACAATTAATATTTCATGCAAATGATCTTTGCTGTTAACTTTTAACGCCCTTACACCCGAGCTTTAGTAATGGTACAAACGGGGTGGCTGTCTAACATGATGCAATAAGATCTACTTGTATTTGGTAAAAACACTGCTGCAATAAAAACAATCCACTTGCATTATTCGATTAAAAACGAGAACATTGAAACTTTAAACACCAAATACGTAGCGAAAAAGATAACTGGCTTTACATATAATCTCATTTTGAAAACGAGATTTTGGTATATGTAAACTGTAGCAGAATTAATAGAAACACTGTTTCAATTTCAGTAGGATCAATGAAGAGTGCAGAAAAACCAGCGAATAGAGGATGAAGATATTCATCGATTCATAAAAAAGTAATGATATTACTGAATCTATTTCATTTCAATTTATCCTCTAGGATTAAATTCATACAGATTGTTATTCCCAGAAAATACAAAATGCATGTTTATAAAAAATTTCAGGTCTCTATTGAAATCAATAATTCAAAGATCCTAAAAATTTGCAAAGTTCTTATTAAATTAAATCCAGCATTGCTTGTTTACAACGGTGATTTCATCAAGGTTTTAACGGTAGGTGGGATGCCAGACAATGCAATGATACATTTCATGTTGCATTTTAGGCTGCCTAGATAAGAGTAATAATTGGTGAGGTATTAATGGCATGACAGTCTTGAACAGCAGCTAATTGGTAATGGGAAGAAGCGCATATATGGCTTTAAATTGGAGACAAGTTAAAAGCTGATTTTGTTAAAATATCAGCTAGGACTTCCATAAATACTCAAGTGTTCACTACAAATTTGTTTCAAACTAAGACATCTTCCTGTTAACACTATATAGCAAAAAGGCGTTGTTTCAACAGTGAGAATATTTATGAAGTTTAAAATCAAACAAATAGTAGGCGTGATAAATTTCGCTAATCTAGTAGTGTATGATACCACGTAAAAAACAGTAAAATTTACACTGAATCTTAAAAAATCAGAGAAATACAAAAACGACGTCACTTTGCGCTGTTGATTGCTCGATAGCAAGGGGAAAATATATCTTGGAAAGAGATAAGACTGGGTAATGTTTTTCAAGGAGAGCCAAGAGCCTACAAAGGGCTGATTTAGAAAGATTATTGGGGAAAGACAATCAATAACCACACAAATAATATAATAATTTAATATTACAATTTGTTTATAATATTTTACTTTGATGATATTGCTTTCAATATCAATCTTGCTGTTACAAGGAAAGGAAGATTCTTCTGAGCCTCTTTTCCTATATAGCTAACGATTATTATGAAATATATATTATTAAGATCATATACTTTATCACTTACAAAAACAAAATGACAAAAATGTTTCTCATATCAAGATAAATTCGTACAATTCACAATTATCTTTGGGTTCGTTAATTTCAGATATTCGAAATCCGTCATAACATTGGAAAAACATTCTTGCAAATTGTCTCTCAAAAACTACACTATATTTAAATCTCTATACGACAAGCACTTCTGGGATAACTTAAAAAAGGAATCTAGTCACATTGAAAAATAATAGCAGGGCACTGAGAAAACCCTTCGAAAGGATTGTGGCGGTTATAATAGAGTAATCATTTATCAAAGGGACTGCGAATAATCTTCCTTTTCTCTAAAAAATATCTAATGGGGAAAATGGCCTGATAACATTTATTGACCTTAAATCAAACAAAATTTCTTTCAAAATAAAGATTTGATTAGTAAATTATGTTGGCTTCCGAGTAATCTTAAAACTTACTTAATAAACGACTACTTGCCATTCAGAACTAATTCATCTTTCCCATTAGAAATTCATGGCTACAAATCGCCCATAAACGACGTAGTTTATCAAAGATGTAATACTTTGAAGAATAATGAACAAGTCTTTGAAAAACTAGCTTGATAGTGAAAATTTTCATAGTGCATTACAAGCTTTTGTGTCAGTTAAAAAGAACATAGTGAAATATATCCACTACTACCCTCACAATCCCACCGAAAACGTTCCAAAACATCCCATCGAAATTTTTCCTCCAAAACGTCTCCGAAGTAGTTGCTTATTAAGGAATTAGATTATGCCATTGCTCAAAGGGTGGTGTAATTATATGGGACTTTTTGCAAATTTGCAGAGGTATGAATGCAGCGGCATTGACAATGCACCTGCTAATGTGATACCAGAGCTATCAGCCATGCTCGCAGCTCCCATTGAAAATTCACGGTATTTTGGATCTGCCTGAAACCAAAAAGATACACCGCTGAGCAATTACAGAAAACATGGCCTAGATATACTTTACCCTCTGCATGCTAGAAGCAGAAAGACTGACTGCGGGAATCTTTTGTGAAACAAATTTATTTAATCAGCCATTCCATCAGACATACGTTAAAATTCTGGTAAGGTGTGTGCAGGAAATAAAACCGGTTGACGTAGTAAAATTAAAAACGTGAAAGGGAGTACGCAATTAAGCGACAAAAAATTGCATCAAAGCAAAAGAGTCCTGCATACCTTATAACAAGATGTACTTCATACCTTACCTGGCAGCTTAATAAATATATGATAACAACTTCCAAAAGTACACAGTATGACAGAAACTTTAACTATTAAAGCCAGTAATCGTTTTTTCAACCAAAAAGTATCTTTCGACAAGACTAGGAGAGGTGAATGGATTATCGATTTGAAGAAAAACCTCAACCCTTCTCCATTCAACTTACGGAGGTATTCAAGTAGAGCTGCCTCAAAATTTGGCAACATTCAAAATTTGACATTGGTGGGAACATTGGCAATATTCAAAATTTGAATTATCACTGTTATATCGGTAGTGAAGTTGAAATCAGTGTTTTTGGGTCAAGGAAAACATTTAAATTAGATATACTTATAAACTGACAAGTAAAAATAATGAGTTTTGTCTCTTGGGTTAATAGTTGCCTGCCATGTATCCTTGCAAAGTTTTTTTAAAATATGGAAAAGTCTTGTCATAACAAAACTCCACCTTTTCTACTGCTGTAGCTGAAAAGGACATGACTACATCCAGTTTAAACAACGAAATCACTCACAACAACAGAAAATAAACATTAACACGAGGAAAGAACACGCATTAACTCACACAACTCCACTCGACGTCTCATAAGATCTCTCAAACATTGAAGTACTTTACGAGATACACGGTGCAATTACTGCAAATTTAGCTGCTGTTTTATGTCAAGCTAAAAATTAAAACCTTCCCTTGGGGGCTAACACCAAATCTCTGCGTTACCCTTGACATGACATGTCCGATGTGCAGTGACGTCATATATAGCAAAGGATGATGATAGAAATAGGAATTGAAGACTGAAGAAGTAGGTGATGGGTGTTCAGATGTCAAGGCAGCTAGAAAACCAAATCAATGAAACCGCCAAGCGCTTATCATAGAACTCACCCAACTACTTAAATTCATGCATAGAATTCAGCTGATGTCAATCTATCCTTAGGAAACTAAGATTAAAAGAATAATATTTTACCTCAATGGCAACTCTGTAAAAAGCATTGACATAAACCCCTCCGCCAAGAAGGCCTTCGAACAGTCCAATGGCCAACGTGATCCAGATACTCGGAATAAATCGGTAGTAAACCTCCAGTAAAAGAACTATGAAGTTGATGTACTATAAAAAGATAAATATAAGCACACTAAGAAATTGCATACAAAGTAAGTTACTAAAAACGAGAGCTGGAATTGGCAAAACATTGTAGCAAAACATGTGAAAGAAATTAGAAGAAAGATAAGACTTATATATTGAAGTATTTTTAGACATGGAATCCCTTTTAGATATTTCCATAGATATAAAGGTCGTGCATTGATCTCTTGAACTTTTCACAAATCCTCTTTTGTACATTTTTAGTCAATACGATGTACGAGAATTCGAAATAACAGCAGCATGAATTCTGAAAAGACTTTCGAAAAGGAAATTTCAGAGGATTATTTAAAAATCAAAAGTTCCTTTTCAAAAAGATGAGATTTAAGCAGGAGTGTTCACTTCCCCAAGACAGATTACTTACCACAATTAAAAATTATTTTAACTTATGACATTAAGAAAGCAACAGGGAGCCAAGGATGCAATGTTAAAAGAACAAATTCAAAGAATTGTTGCCTTTAAATCTCTGAATGAAATTTCTCACCGGAAAGATTTTTTAAAATCCATCAAAAGTCTATCTAGCAATTGTCTTGGTTATGTAAATCTTTCCAAAACAAGCTTATTCTTATGTGGTTTCATCTGTACACAAACTGATGGCTAGAGCTGCAGTGACCCCCCTTATTCCTTGCTCGCTATTAACAAACAGTGTAGAAAGATCCTATCCTTGGCTGAAGTGTATGAAATGAATAGATATTTGTTTAAGTTGGATTTCATCCCTGACACAATGGCGGTCTCGTCTTGTGAATTTATTTTCAATTGCGGCCGTCCGTGATGCTTTGTCGGTACTAGATTTATAAGGATTAATCGCTTCTTCTAAGACATTGTCGTGGAAGTTACTCTACAAAACATTCATAGACCGTAAAGATGTGTTTTTGTACATTAAAACATGAGTTGCATTCAATTTCGAAAGGGCGGTGTGGCTTTGCAGCCTCGCTTCCGAACGAACAATCACGGCAATGCACCGCGAGATAGGCCTAATTACTTGAAAAATTTCCATGAATCGATCCCTGAGGCAAGAAAAATAAAACATGTAGCTTCAACGAGATAATATTGACAAGCAGTGTCTTGTTCAAGGGCGATGTCATAGCAAAACCAGCAAAAATAAACCAACATAATTACAATCACAATCAATTACAATCACAATCAATTACAATCACAATCAATTACAATCACAATCAATTATAATCACAATCAATTACAATCACAATCAATTACAATCACAATCAATTACAATCACAGAAAAATAGCTGGCACTCCTTCTCTAATCCTTCTAAATTCGATCCGATATTTTCGTTGCAATTCGAAATATACAAGAGGGGTTGTTTCAAAGCCACTGCAATCTCACACAATACATCTTGACCCTTCACTGATATAGAGCTCTTGTCAAAGATATCCCCAGGAAACATAAAACATTAATGAGTTTATTTAAATATATTTCTTCATTTTTCATGCAAAACACTATTAAAAAATTTTCCGTTCCACATTGTATTTTACTTTGACCAAAAGGCTTTCTTTAAGCAATCGCTTTTGCCTATCAAAGGGTACAGGTTTCCAGAAACAATAACTTAACGAAATTCTGCACACTCAAAACCAAACAGAAAAAAGTGAAAAGGGGCGAAGATGCTCTCGGCGTAGCTCTAAAAGGGCGTAGCTCTTTTATTCGAATTTTTGTCTCTCGTGATCAAACTCCGCAACTTCATTGCTAAATTTTTCTATGCAGCAATGCCTAGCAATCGATATTAAAAATCCTAAAAAAATTTCGTGTCCAAAAGACAACTTCAGAGATTAAATGAGGAAAACAATCTATTCCTAGCAAAAATAATTCTAACAATCTTTTCGTGGAACAAAATTTAAAAATGGCTCTGAAACAAGCAAACCTTTTGAGTTATACTAAAGATTTTCGTCTAACACTTTTCAAAGTACAAAACGTCAGAACATAGATCAAAACACTATGCTAGGAAATATATTTACCCAGTTGTAGATCGAAATAGTTCTTTCGAGCAAAAATTCATAGAATCTAAGCTGACTTAGAAAAAAAGTTTATGGGCACTAAACAGAAAATGACTTTGAATCTCATTGAGTTTTCAGCCTTAAAAATAAAACCAAGGAATAACAAGCCAACGAAAACATAAAAATAAAGTAATTCTCGGCCTGTTATTTATTTTCTATAGCATATATTTGATTGTTTTTTCTAAGGAAAAGGCTCCTAGTTTGAGAAAATATGTCTCCTTGTCTTGTCTGACCCCTTAGATATGAAAAATCCTGCCAAAATGCGCAACTTCCAAATGTACTTTGAGAGCTATTCTCTCCAACAAAGACACCCAAACACTAAACTGCCAACATCAAGTTTGGCGTCAAAAACCTGGAGTAAACGATGGAATAGTTCTAGTCTTTTTCCTCTGTATTTCAGTGTATCAAACCTGAAAGTTTTGCTTGGAAGAGAAGCTAGATCTACAGAAATCAAGTGTAATTTCGCCTCTCTTTTCTCTAATTAGTGAAGGTCCTGATTTAAATCCGGGCTGGGCGTTAAGACTTCTTTACAGTCTTGAGAAAACAAACTCTCTATCCCAAAGCACAAAGGAGCATCTGAATCTTAAAGGCGAAATGCCGTATCTTAAATTGTTGACCGAGGAGATCAGATATAAGCTGTATATATTTTTGCTCGCTTTATAATTAAAACTGCAGAGAACAAAAGATTTTTAAATACACATTACAGTTAGCCGTTGGAATATCTCTTAATTCAAAAGTAATCGTGTTTTACAGCAACAATATCTAATTCATTTTTGGACAAGATTTGGAAACTCGAGGCAGGCATGTTTCAAGTGTGATGCTAGTGCATAAACGAGAACATTAATCTGAAGCTGAAGAAATTCTTAGCATACATTTTTTTGTATTCAGATACTTGAAACCTTTCATGATACGATCGACTAATAGTAAAGCATGTAAACACAGGCATCTTCAGCGAGAAGAATCGCCAAAGAACATTACTTTGGCCAGGAAGAATCTCCTGAACAAGCACATATGTATACCCTTATCTATACCCTTATCTATCTTACCCAACTCAAGAAAAAAGTGTTGCGGAATTCATAACATTTTGCACAAAATCCCAATCGTGCAGACGTCACAAGCATTGGCATAAAATATTATGCAATGTCCTTGAATCCCCCTTCAACATTAATTTGAGAGAAATCAATAACAGGTACAGCAGCGATTCTGCAAGCTCTCTAAAACCATCCCTTAATAACATATAGGAAACCCCCAATCGTGGATGACAAATTGGACAACTATTAGCGTAAAGTTTAGTATTTGGGGGTTAAAACGCGTATTTGTGCACGTTCGATATTCTGTAGCACCCGAAGACGTTTGTAAAAGGCTTCATTATTATCAATGAAGTGATCGCTGAGCTACAGTAAATGTTCCACAAACCTGGAGGGCTGCTAAAATTTCGATTTTCTCGATCTTGATAATATTCACTGACGATCGTGAGATAAGAACACCAAACTGATAGCAAAACTGGAGCCTAAAAGTAAAATTGTTCAAGATAATCTACAAAGTATGTCATAGCAAGCTGATTCTGTCATGACGTTTTCAAGGAAAGTACATTCATTATAACACTGACATTAGAGATCCGAGATTTCAAGAAAGTTTCTTGGCCTAAGCGGAATAACGACATAGCTTAGTTACGCCTAAAATGTTAAAGGGGTAATCGTTTGAAAAATTGTAAATTAGCGTGGTCTATTGCTAGATTTCACGTTTCAGTAATAACACATGAATATACAAAAGAAATATCATTCGTAGAGCTTCAATACTTTCAGTTCTCATATAACAACAAGCGTAGAGATTTGATAATAACGGGGAGGTGTCTAGAATATTCTAAATCTATTAAGAAAGGGGTGGTGTATTAAGCAGGAAGGTGTAGCAAGAACTTTGAAAGGACAATAGAACGAGTATCTATTTGTAGGAGATCGTGAATCAAAGGAAAAGAAAAAAATTTCACTTTTTTAAAAAAAAACCTATTCGTAGAGATTGACTGTGCAAACATTAACAGTTGACTATAACAAAATTCATACAAAATTAATTTTATTATATATCTTACTCTTGCTTGGAGAGGATGGTTTGAAAAATTATCACAAATTAATACGAAGTGGGAAGGTGTAAGACTGTAGGAAACCTCAAGTGTCATGTCATTATGACCCATAACCAGCTTGTTGTTTCAATTTTAATCATTATTTACTACTTTAAAACTCCGTATGTTTTTTTCAAATCATCATTTCTGTTAGCGCAAATAGCATAATTTAACATATTTCATTCAATAGCCGGATATTAGGTGAGCGAAAAGACAGCTAATAAACTGCTTAAGGCTGGCGTCATTAGTGCCATTAACCAAGCTACTCAGTTTCATCCTCTATCTTTGCTATAACAAACAATGCTTTTGAAAATCTGATCTAGATAAAGGAAAAGATTCTTGGTTGGAGGAGGGTATTCGTGAATTGGCATAAAAGTGAAAATGTAAGTAAATAATAAGTTCTGAAAAACCAAATTTAGAGTGAGGGATAAAGAGTAAATTTTCAGGCAAAAGAAAATACCTTTCAATATTTGCAGAACAAGGGTGTTTTAGAAAATCTAATTCGTCTAAATACAGTTATCAAGATCCTTTAATTTTAATGCACAACCTTAAACGGGCTACCTCTTCTTACAATACTTAGTCTCTCAGCAGAATTTCTTCTTAATAAAACTAAACTCTGCATATTCCTCATCTCCCCCTTATCCCCTTAATTGATCTCTAGGTAATGTAACTAAATAGAGATATAACCTGCTCAAAGATATACCTTTTCCCTGAATCTGCACACATCCTAAATAGTTTCAATCTTATAATATCCCGAATTTGAGTATCAACATCAATGCTCGCTAATCTTACAGTGCCTGTATTTTTAATGGTGTGTGTGTGTGAATGTGTGTGTATGTGTGTTGTCCAGCGGGGTACATTTCAAGGAACTCAAGTAATCAACTGTTAGCTTCCAGGCTGTCCTAAGAAAATATTTGTGAAACCTGAATTCTGATAAGCTAGACACTCGTCCAAGCTGCTGTGATCAGACCGAGTTACGAATGGCAATTCTGCAGTCTTATCTATGGTAGAAGAAAGTAAATCAAGTTTTATGAAGAAAAATCGGTTGGAGTCTTAGTATTTGTCACAGGAAAATGTCACGGTGCTTTCAGTAACTTTCTTGAGATTTTGCAAGATCATATATTGGCAAGATATTTTTGCCGTCTTTAATGCGTCTTGCAGTACTTGTTACTTTGTACGCTGTTTCTCATTGTTTAATTCAAGTCAGATGGTTTGATTGTCTCCCCAATCCTATTTAAAACTGTTTGTAATGTTTCTACTACAAAGATTCCAGTGTCGTTACTTCCTTTCACAGGCTTCTCAAATTTTTGCAGCCTAAATTTCTTCAAGACTTCAGCAATCTTAAGGTCCGTTTGTAGCAGGCTGTCAGTGTGGTCATGTGAAAACGTTTTGTCGTGAACAATAGCATTCTCCTTATCCTTTTTCAGACCTGTTACGTTAGCAGCCAGGTTAGTCAATGCTGTCATTCAAGATTGATAGGATATTGTTTCATATGATTAAAGTTAGTTTCTAATTTACCAAAAAAACCGTTAGCTGAATGCTTAACTTACCAGCGATACTGCCCCGCATGGTTCATTGTCGAATTCGGGTAGTACAACAACTCAAACTGTTTATAAAGAAAAGAAAACTTTGTACTGTCAAAATGATACTTCATATTGTTTATCAAACATGTTGCTAAATCTAAAAAATCGTTGCAATCTTTGCTTTGATCTAGATCTGATCTACTGTTTAATTACTTGGGTTCATTTGGTGTGATTTGAAATTTAAAACCGTTAGATTTATTAAACATGATATAATATAACATGAAAAATAATATCATAAAGCATAAAATAGAATACATAGCAAAATATAAAAGAAAACATAAAATAATTAACAAAGTTAATATGATTAGAATAATATGATATAGTAAAGTATGATATTATAAAGCATAAGATAATATAAGATAATATAAGATAATATAAGATAATATAAGATAATATAAGATAATATAAGATAATATAAGATAATATAAGATAATATAAGATAATATAAGATAATATAAGATAATATAAGATAATATAAGATAATATAATATAATATAATATAATATAATATAATATAATATAATATAATATAATATAATAAAATATAATATAATATAATATAATATAATATAATATAATATAATATAATATAATATAATATAATATAATATAATATAATATAATATAATATAATATAATATAATATAATATAATATAATATAATATAATATAATATAATATTATATGATATGATATAATATAATATAATATAATATAATATAATATAATATAGTATAATATAGTATAATATAATATAATATAATATAATATAATATAATATAATATAATATAATATAATATAATATAATATAATATAATATAATATAATATAATATAATATAATATAATATAATATAATATAATATAATATAATATAATATAATATAATATAATACGATATAATACGATATGATATGATATGATATGATATATAATATAATATGATATGATATGATATGATATGATATGATATGATATGATATGATATGACATGATATGATATGATATATGATATGATATGATATGATATGATATGATATGATATGATATGATATGATATGATATGATATATGATATGATATGATATGATATGATATGATATAAGATACGTACCAATCCTTGGTTTATAATGTATTCCGCAAAATAAACAAAAAACAACGGTATCATGTACTTCACAAGCGGCTGCAAAATAAATTATGGTATAACAATAAACCTTGAGTTAATTCATTGTGAGTCAATATCTTGATATTTTAAAAAAAATTATGTAAACTTTTTAGAGCAATATCGAGCTGGGCATTTGAGTCAAAGGAAGCTGCTCTCGCTCATATTGTCGCATTAGTTAGAAACTTTCTTGTTATTAGTCAGAAAAGAAAAAATATAAATGACAAAGCAATATAAGTGAAAAACCAAACAGGAACAGTTGCTATTGTAAAGGGATTTGACACGAGATTAATAAGACATACATATTAAAATATAAAATCTATAAGGCAAATAATAGTATGTCCAAGATGTTAACATATGATATATAAGAATTAAACTTTGAGGTTTGCAAAAGTAGCATTGAACGATGGTTGTGTTAAAAAATTGCTAAAATGAATAAGTACCACAGTTTGTGCAAAAAAATCAAAGCAATGAACTTGAAGTTATTGGTGCGAATCTGGCTTACCGTTCAAAATATCAAAAATAAGAGATGTAAAACAAACTGCATGCTCAATTTCTCCTGGAATGCTTACCTTAACTAACTGAAGCTTCTCTTTGAACGTCAAAGAAGCAGTAGCTAGAGACGAAAGTAAAAACGGAAGTTTAAAATCTGAGCAAAAAAAGTGGTACGTTGATCTTGGTGTCAAAAAATCATCAGTAATAATAACTCGCTCAAAACCCGAACAGTGGATCCGCTAATGATAGACAGCTTACAAAGGCAGAAAGCAAAACAGAAAACTGGATAGCAAAAGTGTTACGGATGCATTTCAAAGCAACTGAAATGCAATCGACCTTAGACAACATTTCTATCTAGCTATAAACAACCCGTAAGGGAACAGCTAAGCAAAAGCATATTTACAAAGACGTTACCATTAAGATAGGCACGGCTACTCTAACACTTCAATTTATAAAAGTACAATAATACTTAAGAGCCCTTGTAAAGTTTCTGTTAGCCGTCCTTAGGGAGAGCTTGTTTAATAATGATGAATACTGCTGCATTGGAAAATCAAAAATTTTTTAAAGATTATGGTGCAGTGTTAGGCAACATGGAAAACAACGTAGCAAATTCTTGCGGAGGAACCTTGGCGAGTAGTGAAGTGTGATCATCGGTGGCTTTCCTCAAGCCTTTTGTCAGGGCAGCATGGAGAAATGGTGACTAATTTAAGACAGGGAAATATAATATTGAGAAAAGTAATATGAGTCAAGCTGCTAAAGGAATATTATCAGTATTCCAATAATGAGAGGTTTGCCTGTAGACAGAGAAGAGATAATCTAAAAGAAGAAAATAAATAACACAAGTAAGTGCTTCATTGATAAAAATATGTTTCAAAAGAATAATATTCTCACCATCACTTGTGCGCTTTTTTATAAACGATTTCGAAGATGTTGATGAGGTATGATCAAAATTATTTTCTGGTTTCAAAAGCCCCCAATATCTGCAATAGAACTGGTTGATAATGGCAAATTTTATGATAATGAAACAATATCAAGAGGATACGAATTCTAGAGCGAAAAAAGAAGTGTTTGGAAGATGGGCGACTCATGATTATTACGTTATGAGTTCGTTACTCTCGCCTTAAGGTAATCTGGGGGAATATTTCCTATTCCTATTTCCTATTTCCGATGTAGACAATTACCAATTGACTACTGCAAATAGACAAGTAACGTTTTGGAGAGTAATAAGTGTCTTTGACTCTTGTTTTAAAAGTACATCTGGGAATTACAGTGTTAAAGGTTCTTAAATGACCTTTTAAAGCAATGGGCATATTTTCTAATATAAAATAGATCAATGAATCCTGGCAAAAGAAGGCATCCTGTGAAAAGTCGTACAATAAAAACCTTATGATTTCTCAGGGAGGAATATCAATATTGAGGTACTGGCTATTTCATTATATCAATAGTTTTATGTAGAAAAATTAGAAAAAGAACTGAAACTGAAGCTCAAAATGGCTGTTACATACCCAAACGCCATTAAAAGCGGGACAACAAGCATGACTAGCAAAGTCTTTTCAGGGCTCACTCCTACTGTCGTCATGCCAGCATATGCAAAAGCAGCAGATACCCCTGCGGCTCCTGAAATAAAACACAAAAAAGAGCTACAGCTTTGCATAAGGAACAAATTGTTTTTGGGGTACAGAGCAAAATTAAGCTTTGGTAGCACCAATGGCAATATATCTATAGTCAATTTAGCAGTTATCATTATCTATATTACATCGAAAACACATTCAAGATTCTAGAGCCGAGCAAAATCTAAGGAAAAAGCAAGCGATGCATACAGTAGTATCCCAGTATAAGAGCGATTAACGTTTCAAGAAACGAAATTGGAAGTATAGCTTAAAGCTGCACGAAAAAGATTAAGCAGACTTAGACCCCCCCCCTCTCCCCCTTTCACGCCGATCTGAAACTCAGACCAGCCCCAGCCTTTAAAGTACTCATATGAAAAAGGGCAAAATAAAACTGAGGTCGACCTGAATTCGATTCAGTTGCTCAGATCGGTCTAAAATGTCACGTCGACTTGAAATCCACATGTGAGCAGAAATCTTTTAAAATCGGGGCAAAATGAAATTCAAAGAGAAAAATAAATTGCTATCTGAGATGCAAAGTAAAATTCTGCGACTCATGCTTGATGAATTCGGTGCCATTTGACTATCGATTTGACCACGACTGGTATCTGCACAATGCACGACTTTTTCCTCATGAGCAAGAATGATATCCTCACGAAGATTGATTCCTTGGGACTTTCGTTCAAGAAACACAATATAATGAAGTCTCAAATCGAGACCAAAAAACCAACATAAATTTACATACCTGATGTAAAATGAAACTAGTTCGTTAGTTATTTGGCGTAATGTTTGTTTTGATTTGAATTCGCGATAAATGCACTTGTGCAATACCCTGCCGTTTTGTCAAGCCGGTTTTTAAAATATTCATGTGAGAGGGGCCTAACAGCTTTTCTCTCAAGAAGTTGCTTAGGTGTTCTAAAGTGTAATATCTAAATTCATACAAAGGTGTTGACAAAAAGTGTAAATTTTGTAGCTTGAGGCAGCAGATTTTTGTAGAGGGAATGATAAATGAAAGACAGAAAAAAGGCTTGAAAGGTGAAAAAAATAAAACCGACCTGTACCAGCAGACCACGAGGATACGGTATTACTAGAAAGAGGAAGGCAGAGAATCTTCAATTTTTATGATTGATACAGCACAGAAAAATGGTATTGCTGTAAAGAAGCTTTGTTTGGAAAAGATGTTTAAAAATATATTTCATCTAAATTATGTTTTTAAATTATAATTATATTATAAA